>NC_064305.1:38067565-38110775 GCF_023373825.1 Bactrocera dorsalis
ACATGACTCCATCATCCAAATTAATCAGTTTCGCATAATTTGAAAAAAGCTGTTAACGTAGTTGCTGGTGGTTGCGCTGCTCTTTCCAATAAATTTGCTACATTAAAATAAACACGTTGACCATTCTCAAGATGTACAGCCAAGTGAACAACCGCAGGATATCTTTCGTGCATTGGAAACGACATAATCCTCCAGACAGCTTCATTGCTACTAATATAGCGACCCATTTGTTACTGAGTAATTTCATCATTTCTATTCTCACCGGCAACACCGAAAATAGCCATATCACTCCCTTTATTTACACACTTGCAAATATATTTAATGGATTTGACAGAATTACAATATTCCACATTTATATGAGCGTTGAATATTTTCGATAATAATGGACAATACGGAACCACCCAACGATTATCAACTTCAACTTCCTGGTTATGCATTCTAATGGTTGCCGTTTTGCTATTATCATTAGGTCGTCGATACAACGGATAACCGTCATTGCCCGTTATTGTGTCTGAAGTAAATTGCCTTGGGTATCGTTTCGAACACTTTTCACCAATCATACATGGTGAATTCATATTTAGTTCACCGCACGGTCCATGTATCATGTTTTTAACGACAACTTGAAATAACTCAGGATCAGCAGTGCGATTAGGAATTTCAGCTGATATAAGGTTATCGATTTGATCCGGAGTTACTTTATGTACCAGCCAAATTAGTATATGTGCGTGCGGCAATCCCCTTTTCTGCCATTCAATGTAGTACATATGGCAACGCACCTCCCCAAATACATATAATTTCGCAATTAAATCCATAATTGCTATACATTTTTGCCGAAAAACACGCGCAGTAATGTCATGACGATCGGTTGTCGACTGTCCTGCAAATAAATTGTTTTTGATGTCATCCCACTGCGGATTACATGTAAATGTAATGAACAGATCCGGTCGACCGTATTTTCTTATATAACATATTGCGTCTTGTGCATATTCGTTCATATTCCGTGGGCTACCAATATACGAAGATGGCAATATAGTTAAACGTCCGATGTCATTAATATTAAGATCATTCGCTATCGCATCTTGCAAATGAATATATTGTTCAGATTTTAATTTGGCTTGGTTGAAACGAATAAAATTAAGACGTTCTGTTTCTATTTTGACGTATGTACATATCTACGATGTACTGATGATATAGTTTACGACATCTTAAGATATAATTTTGTTCTTGTGGGCGAACCATCAATCGATAAGAATAAAAATTCGTGGCACTAACTTTTTTCTGTACATGTAGACCTTAAAATAAGTGGAAAATGTGACTTAAGAAATTTCTACAAATGATGAAATGTCAACACACTGAAAATATTATTTATCTGTTCGTGGATCAATCATTGGTATATTTATATTAAAGCCATCGTCACCTTTCCAATGCAATATTTGGTATTGCAATGCGTCGTAACTACGATGAAGTTCCGAAACACGTTGCAATTGGTCATTTCTACGATGAAGTATAATATCACGCGATTGAAACTGATCACCACGAATTACAATTGCAACCTCATCAATTGTCGGTGCATTGAATCGCCTTTCATGCTCTCCAATAGGTGTTCTATCAACTCTTATTACGATTTTGTGATGATCAGAGCAATTTCGAACAATTGAACTAATGCGTTATGCTGATGGAAAAACCTTTGTAGCTCACAAATAATTTCTCGTCTTGTATTCAAAGCAATTGCACAACGTTGATCCCATTCACGATTTTCATCACCAATAAAATAAATTTGCAAAAATTGATAATCAGCGTCGGGGTATGACAATAACGAACCAGCTTGATGATAAATTTGGCCCTGAATCTGCAACATGTATGCAATTTTAGGTATATGTTGCATAATAATTTTTAAAACTATAGAATACTTTTATGATTCAGATTGATTGGGACAATCCTGTTTAAGTATTTACCTTAAACGTCGGCATAAAATTATCTCTAATAATGTTACACATGCCGGGCGTTTCACCTGGAAATTTAGCCGCATCACAATGTGGACATATTGCGTCCATTATTCCAATATATTCGTACATACTGTAATTAATCTGACTGTTGTAATTAAAAGCAGCATGCATAATTTCAGGTACAACAGATCTATTTCGTGCATTACGTTCACGCTGATCGCCTTTGTAATGCCGTAGCATTTGCATGACGCGTTTGCCGACCTATATTTCCTCGTGTGGGTCGTGGCATTTTTCTTTCAATTAAAAAAGAATAAATTAAATTAAAAAAAAAATGCCTACATTAAAAGTGGTACACCATATGTTTTTTCAAATAAGGAAACACATACATTCGTGTAATTCACTTCAACAGTTCAAAACTTACCGTTTTTTGCTCGGAAATTCGCTTTGCGCTATATTTATTTTTTTCACAAATTCACATAAACTTCAATAATTATTAAAAAAAAAATATAATAACTAATAATTTTGCACCGCGGTAGTTTCGGACACTACTGAACGTATGGGGCCAAAGAAAACGCTCCAGCGATGTTTACACTCCAATGTCATATATTCTCCTAATTTGAATTTTCTTAATGCTAAGAGTCAAAGCTCTATATACCTACAAAAAACAAAATATTCATGTATTTCTCTATGCAAAATAAATGCACCGTAATATAGTTCGATGTTTTTTCAAAGCCTACTTTGTTTGTCGATCTGCCTGCTACATACATACCTACATGTTGATATAAATATAATGCAAGTAAGTTTGTAGGTGGGAATATAAGTATGCTAGTTAAGACGAAAGTTCATAAATTTTGAGAGCGAAAGAGCGTAGCCAAGTAGGTAACAAATCGTTTAGTTAATGATTAAACTATTATTGATGTATGTATGTTAATATGAAAACGTATAATCCGCTGGCTAAGTGGGATGAATCTGACCAAACAAATGTGTTTTTGGTGTGTTTTTAAAAATAATTTCACCATACATTGAGCGTTTTTCAGCTTTCCAAGTAGGTACTCGTACGAGTTAAATAAAAAAAAAAATGTAACATATGTGCGGTGAAATTTTTGAAACATTTTGGCCGATATCTCGAGACCCTAGTCACGGAGCGGCATCAAAAATACTCTATACTATAGAAATCACAGCTTCCATTTGCTACCCATATTGTACAAACACATCCTTGGGTTACCCGCGTCCACGTTTTGGCCTATTTCTCGAGACCCTGGTATCCGATTCTTAAAATTTCAAAACACAAACCTTCTACTGAATAGTCCAAACAAAGCCTAAAAATTTGGTTTGGATAGGTGAGCCCGTTCTTGAGTTATAAAGTCACAACGAAAAATGGCATTCATTTTCATATATATAGATGTATGCATGTATAGAAAAATATTTAGATGCTTTTAAAGCAATAAAAGGTATACATGAGAGAATAGAATGTCTAGTTTAGTTCTACATACAAAAAAACGGCTTTGAATGAAAGCTTACTTTCAAGGATATTGTGATAGCTAAAGGTTCAAAGAGTTCTTTAAAAAGGTAGTATAAATTAGATATAATTCAGTTGAAAAAGTCAAAAATATAGTATATGAAAACCGGCATCCCAAATATGGACTAATACGATTTTCCAGCAATTGAAAGAGATTTACACTAAACAACCAATCAGGAAACTACTCTACTGCGGCTCAGGTTTCTAATACTGTCACTGTTCTGATCGCCTTCTCTAAAAGATGTGTGAAGTAAATGCAGTGGTGACACCGAAAGCTTGGTGTTATTCATTCATAAAAAAAAATGTATGCATATGATATGCTGAAAAGTTTGTAAATGTTATACTATACATATATTGCACTCCAATGTTCCAATGTATATTCCAATTGTGCAATACATAATAGCTAAAAGGCAGAAATTGTTTAAAATTTTATCAAAAAACTGTATGTCACATAGCTGTTATTTTTCATATACTGTAGTAGACATTCAAACTGTTATTACCAATTAACCTAGCGACATTCAGGCGCCTCATTTGTTTAAAATACAAGCAGAAAAATTAATAATTTGTTTTTTGCTTAAACATAAAAGCATAAAGCAAAACGTGCTTAACACTACTAGGTTAATAATAATTAACGGCCGCCACGATGTGCTAGAAGCCGCCTGCTTACCATATTTTCTCTGACGCAATAAAGCTGTGCTGACCTTTTGTTTGTGCATGGGAGGCGTTTTGGTAGAGATGAAAATTAATGACAACAATTAACAGAGAGAGAATTCTTAAATTTTATATACATATGTATGGTACGTCTTCTTACAAGAACAACATGTTGTTCACATATACATATGTACGTATACATAGAATAGACATAGAAGTAGTTGTAATATGCAGTAAAAGTATAAATTTAATTAGCGCCAAAGGATGTATAATAAAACTGGGCAAGCTTAAAAATTGCAAGGTTCGCTTCCAGAGAGCTGCAACGATCACAATTTTTTCAATCTTACCCGATCATTGACTCAGATTTTTTGTGACGGAAAACTTTGCTTCAACAAAAATGAATGATCGTAAGCGAGCGTGCTCAAAGCGAACAATCAGTTCCAATCACTGTTGCTTGTTTCGTAATGATTTTTCTCGATCGAACGCCTTGTGTGAGCAGCAAAGAATGTTCGAGAATGCTGCTTGCATTCCGATCGATCACAATCATACCGTTTGGTCATACCGGGTGGTTCCTGCCAGCAGCGCAGTCACTGAGCGTTCTTTTTCTTTAGCTGGAAATATTATAACTGAAAAATATAGGCTCGGACCATGTTCAGTTGATAATTTATTGTTTTTAAATTCATTTTTTAAAAGTTTTAGCGATTAAGAAACCAAGTTTATTACCTTCTTTTAATTTTAAATTTTTGTTGATCTCAATGAGAAGTGATAAAAACTTGAAATTTGTGTTCCCTAATATTTTAAGCATTACCTTTGTTTATTAATTTTAAACATTAATTGAATTTTAGTTTTAAGCGTTAAAACAATCATTTCCAATCATCATACCGGAACCAAACAATCAGTTTCAATCAGTAAGCAGAGCAATCAAATCAATTGATCGAACTCCTTCGTTTTGAGCACGAAACTCGATCGAACAATTTTGTTGCGAACCGCGGTGCTGAGTTGTGACCGTTTTGAACGAGGCTGATCAAACGGAATCGATCATACTCAATGCAGGTCTCTGTTCGCTTCGGTTAGAAGGTCATAACACTCAGTCGCTTTATTCACATACACTTGCCATGCAAACCTTACCACTCAAAATTTTCAAGTATTATGCATATTTGACTACATTTTATTGCGGTACTTTTTGCGGCATAGAATTTTTTGTTGTTTGTAAGTCCTAAAACTAAAAGAGTCCGATATAGGGTTATATATACCAAAGTGCTCAGGGTGACGAGTAGAGTTGAAATCCGGATTTCTGTCTGTCCGTCTGTCCGTCCGTCCATGCAAGCTGTAACTTGAGTAAAAATTGAGATATCATGATGAAACTTAGTACACGTATTTCTTGGCTTCAGTTAAGTTCGAAGATGGGCAAAATCGGCCCACTGCCACGCCCACAAAATGGCGGAAACCGAAAACCTATAAAGTGTCATAACTAAGCCATAAATAAAGATATTAAAGTGAAACAAAGGATAGCATTAGGAAGGGGCATATTTGGACGTAACTTTTTTGGAAAAGTGGGCGTGGCCCCGCCCCCTACTAAGATTTTGTACATATCTCGGAAACTACTATAGCTATGTCAACCAAACTCTATAGAGCCGTTTCCTTCAGGCATTTCCATATACAGTTCAAAAATGGAAGAAATCGGATAATAACCACGCCCACCTCCCATACAAAGGTTATGTTGAAAATCACTAAAAGTGGATTAACCGACTAACAAATTACGTCAGAAACACTAAATTTTACGGAAGAGATGGAAGAAGGAAGCTGCACCCAGGCTTTTTTTTAAATTGAAAATGGGCGTGGCGTCGCCCACTTATGGACCAAAAACTATATCTCAGGAACTACTAATCTAATTAATTCTACAGCAAAATAAAAAATATGTAAATGACGGATAATGAAATCTCGATTATCACTTTATCATACGAGAGTATAAAATGTTCGGTGAGACCCGAACTTAGCCCTTCCTTACTTGTTTTAATTTAATTTTTTTACATTATATTTGAAATTTATATTTTATTTTATTACAAGAGGACCCGTCCACGCTTCACTGTGGCTGATACATAGATAATACTACTACTACCATCTACATGATTTCTATTAGTTGGATTATAACTATTAGTTAATGAGATATAGCATTTTTGAGAAGCAACTTGTGTTAGTTCAAAAAAAATGGATCATAAAGCATTTCGTGTGTCAATAAAGAATTGTTTTTTTGGGGAAAATACTGTTGAATTTGGGCTCAGAGTAATCCACGCCGAAAAGATATTTGCTAAGCTTAAAGAGGTGAAAGCTGTGAGCGAAGTGGGTGCCTCGCAAGTTCATAATCCAACAAAAACAACGAATAACTGATCCTGAGAAGTGTTTGAGTGCTCTTTACTAATTTTATTAAATGAAAAACAAAATACATATATATTTTCATAATAGCGTTTATTCCATAGGGTTCCATAATTTCACTTATTTATTACAAATCGCTAACTTGGCATTTTGAAGTAAAACACTGAGCTCAACACCACGCGTGCTCTAGAAAGCAACTAATAGCCTCTAAGTATACCCTTCACTGCTTCTCTCTATTCGAATGCTTTTTGATAAACTATATTTTTAGTTTTATGTTCTGGCGCATAAATAAATAATGTTGATGGTTTTCCGACACGGGAACAGGCGACATATAACTGGCCAAGTGCAAAACATGGATTTTCTAGGTTGATGTCACATACACTTAGCGACTGCCCTTGCGATTTATTTATTGACATTGCAAATGCAAGCCGCCCTGGAAACTATAAACGTTTAAAGTTCAACGCTGTAACTTTTAACAGCGCTGACAAATCGGCTAATGTCATACCGCGTTAGAAGCGTCATTCGAAGACAATTTATACCATGGAACAGTACACTCCAAAAGAACGCGCTGAAATTGTTCAGCTTTATATTCAAACTTTTCAATTGTGTTAACTCAACGTGCGTTTCGCAAAAAAAATAAAGTGAAAAGTGCTCCAGTTAAGAACACAATTAAGTCTTTATACGCAAAATTTGTGAACACCGGTAATCTCAGTAATGCCAGTCATGCATCCAGACAACGACACAAGACGGTCTGATGAAAATATCGAAGCTGTACGAGCAAGTATTGAGGAGACTCCATCGACATCGAGTTTATCGCCGCTCTCAGGAATTAGACATCTCTCGCACCACTTTCGACGCATAAATTTCATAAGATTGAAGATGTTTTCCATATAAAATTCAAATGGCACCAAAAAACTAAACCAAGCGGGTTTATCCGCGACGCCTTATGTTGGCAAATGGTCCATCGGAAATGGCTGAGAAAAACCGAAACTTGACGAAAAAAATGGGGATGTAGGACTGGGCCACGAGATAACCAGATTTGACGCCACCAGACTTTTCTTTGTGGGTGTTATTTGAATCCAAGGTATACGCTAATAAGCAAAGGACCTTAGCTCAACTGAAAGCCAATATTCGACGTGAAAACAGCTCGCCATATCATCCGAAACACATTGGCCAAAGTCATGGAAAATGTCAAAAAAAGAGTGGCATTTAGCTGTTCAAAGCTAAAGGTGGCCCCATTTACGCGATTCTAATTTTTAAATAATTAGCTGAAAACAAATTCCCCTTGGACCAAAATAAATTATTTTTGAAATGAACAAAAACATTGTTTTCTAATTGTTCTTTTTTTTTAGAAACAAATGGGTCAACTTTAAATGGCCCGACACTGTATAAAAACGTTTTTAAAAGCTGACTGGTATTGTATTCGTTCTGTATCATAGGGATGCGTGGGATAAAAACATCTTCGCCTTTGTACGTCCCATTCAAAATTGTGGCTTCGATGACGTTGTTCAATAATTTCTTCACCGCAAGCCGGGTACCCATTACACAGACGTGGGGGGTTTATGTTCCGTAACCTAAATAATTACTGACCCGATTTTTAATTGCAGACTATGAGGTGGTAAGGCAGGAATTCCAGCGAATTTAAAAATTCTGTTGGATAATTGACAACGTCATCTTCATTAGTAATGGAAACAAACTGATTTGTCAATTCTTCAATTCGCCAGCTATTTTCTCTTGAATATGAAAATTCATTTCATTCACATCAACATTTTTGCGGCCAATAAAACTCGTTTCGATTAACAAAATGTGATTTACGTAATTTTGAGCAATGTTTGGGAAAACCATCTCCATGAGTTCGGTCCTTTGATTCACAAAAGTTACAAAAATTGGTAGGGAATGTAATGTACGCAGATGATGTATCGACAGCAATAATACCATTACCAATATCGAGCCGGTGTTTGGAAAACACTTATCAAGACTGGTCTTCCTGCAATTCGAACTCTCATGTTTATACTTAATTTAAGTGTTTTAATATATTTCCATTAAAATGGACGACTTCAAACAGGCATTCAGTTCATCAGCTGGCGTTGAGCGTGGAACAACTGGCAATATTGTCGAAAATCACCTGCCAATAGTATCATTGCACCACCAAACCGGTTTTTGTTATTTCGTAAATCTTGCATCGAGCGATCTAATGCCTCCAAGATTTTTTGTGTGCCATCGTACATTCATCCCAAATGATCAATCTGTTTTGCTGCAGCACTTTGGCCATCGCAGAATTCCTCGAAAGGTTGCAAGTGGAAGTTTCATTAATTTGAAGGTTTAACGGCAGCTTGAGAGCTGAATGAGCTGTTCGACCCGCCTTCCAACAACGTAGCTGCAATACCTGATGAAGCTAGGGCAAGTACAATTCCATTTTGCGACCGAATTGTTGCAAAAACCAATGATAACAAAAAAAGTTTTCCCAGTTCCACCGATGCGTAAATGTACAGAGATGATGGTTTTCCAACTCGGGCAAAACGCCATGGTATAATTAGCGGGCACCCATGCAATCGTAGTTACGATAATTTGGCAAATTTGGCATAAACATTCGTGATGAGTTCATATTTCGTTGAAGTGAATTGACAAAAGGCCGGTGGAATTGATATCAACCCTGGAACCGAAATTTGCCTATTTCCAATTTCTTAACGAATACGATGTAAAATGTCTTCGGCAATGTACTTTTGTTCGTGTTCCATACATTACTGACGCGGATTGGAAGGCTGATATGTCGAAATGACCATCGCGAAAACTGTGCGCAATGACTCAAATCAAACTGAACGACGTCGTACATTTATTAATAGCAACCGAAGGTATTAGCAATCGTAGTTTTACGGGTGGATTATGTAAATTCGTCCTAA
Organism: Bactrocera dorsalis; assembly: GCF_023373825.1. Taxonomy (NCBI): domain Eukaryota; kingdom Metazoa; phylum Arthropoda; class Insecta; order Diptera; family Tephritidae; genus Bactrocera; species Bactrocera dorsalis. The sequence goes on from NC_064305.1 coordinate 38,076,955, forward strand.
GAAATTAGTTGAGAACACACCTGGATATCAATCTATTGGTTGGCCTTGCTTTCTGCGTACCTATTTCTTCGGTGATACATTCCATGCATAATATCAAGGCATTTCCAAATAGAGCAATGTTCTCACAAACGAATCACTGAACGCAAGTTGAGAAAAACTCGTCAATGTAATTTGTTGTTGGAAGTGTTTCCGCTGGCTGTATAGTATTCTCTCTTCACACTAAAACACTCTTTAGCCATTCTCCAAATGAACTGCGAAACGCACAACAGTCGGAAAAGTCCGATTCACCAAACTACAATATCAAACATTGGCATGAGTTTTGAATGTGAATTAGTTAATAGTGGCGAATATGGTACGATCCATATGTTGTCGACTTCGATATTCACTACTCTAAGTTGAATGGTAAATGTCCTGCCATTGTCGTCTGATGAGCTACGACGATAGAATGGATATCCATCATTTCCAGTTTGCGTTTCCGTAAGAAAAGCACGTATTGCAAGTGTGGATCTTTCTCTGCATGAGGAATTTCCGCAGAAATTATTTCATCAATTTGATCTGGTGTAATCACCATCCACTATTCAAAGAAGAATGTGTGCGTGCGGTAAACCTCTTTTTTGCAACTCAACAGAGTACATCCAGCATCTGACTGTACCATACTTATATATACATACATATATACGTTGCTTCAAGATAAAGTCCATCAAACATCGTAGCTGTTGTTTGAAAAGTCTTGCTGTATTATCGTGATGATCGCTTGCTGATTGACAGCGATCCTTAATTCCACACATATGTATGTCATGGCATCCTGGGGGTCTCATGTAGTTCATGTGTCTTGGGCTGCCATACGTTGATGGCAAAAAGAACGCCGACCGATATTAGCGCGATGTCTTCGTTGCTTCGTAACAAATTTCAATCTGTAATTGATCACTTCGTTTGAAACACACATAAAGTTTTCACTGAATAATTTTCAATAATTTTTCTTTTAAATAACCGCAAAAAAAAAAGCAAGCGACCGAAATTGAACGATTCAAATAATTTACAAATCAAAATATTGAAAAACAAAACAAAAAAGAATTGTATGAAAAGTCACTTTTTGGAAATTTCCAATCTTTCGACTTTTCCTTATGAAAAGTGTATGGTTTTTTTTATATCTAATCCTTTCCATATTCACAGCGAACAACTTCTGATTTCATGAAGATTGGTTCCGCCGTTCTCGAGCGTTAGGGCGCCATTTATTATTGCCGAATCCATACTTTTTATTCCAGTGTAGTCATTACATATCGGTGTATTAGCAATTAGAAAGGTAAAGGGAGGGGTTAACATTGTTGAGCTTATGCCATAAGTTTAGAAGAAGTTTATCAGCATTGTTGGAAACTTTTTTAAATATACATCATTACATGGACAAATTTTTAGTAAGGTAAGAACACTTTTTTGAACGCTTGTATTGAAGCTTTTGTGAAAGCTGTCGCCTACGCTTTTTGAAAGCTTTGATGAAAGATATAAAAATGCAGGAAAGCTCTTTGAAAGCGATTTGCGATCGTTTATGAAAGTGTTTGCGAAAGCTTTTGTGTCAGCTTCGGTGAAAAAATTTGTTAGACCTTTTTGACGTTTGATTTTATAAACATTCAAAAAACCTTAAAATTACAAGTAAGAAAGGGCTAAGTTCGGATACTTCCAAGTATTTTATACTCTTGCAACTTGCAAGAATCAAAACCAAGGAAATACTTTAAGGTGTAAAACCATTTATACAGAGTAAAGTCAGCTGGATGTTCGGAAATCCTGATATTAGTTATATAAGGGCTAGGATAAGCTTTCTTTATTGAGGAAAAATTTAGATTGAGATATCTTTATGAAAATTGGTATAAATACTCCTTAGTACAAAAACAATTCGAGTTAGTAGATGGGGATAATCGGACCACTGCCACGTTCACAAATCGCCAATGATATAAAGATTTTCGAACTTCCAGGTGACGTTGTGCTTGATATCAGCCAATATTTGAGTTATCTTAATGAAATTGGTGAAAGGTGTTTTGATCATGACAGTTTACCAGTGTGCATATAGACCACAGAATTAATACTATCTCACGCAGAGGCCCAAAGTTCCACTGACAATCAACTTGAAATTCAAGACGAATACGATATTAAAATATACAAGAGAAAAAATGCCTGGCATTTAGCCGAATCTGGACTTACAGGGCAGCACGCAGGAACCCACTTCTGACTAAAATTCATAGAAACGACGCGTATACTTTGCCAACTCTGGTGTAAGACAACAAACGGAGGTAAGTCGTTTGGAACGATGTAACAAAAATTAATCGCTTAGGTCCTGATGCTCGAAGGTATGTTCGCCGTCCAATAATTCAATAATTTGATCCTGAAGGTTGAAATTTAGAGGAAATTTTTTGAAATCCGCGAAAAATGATCGTGCTATATTACAAATATTTTCTCCTGGCCCTTCTGTTTAAATAATAATGTTTTTGATAATTTTTTGTTAAACAATTGAAATTTTTAAGTGTTCTTCACATTAAAAACAATTAAAAAGTATGTGACGCAATGCAGAAAATATTCTCCTTTAATAATCTGCAAAAAAATTGTTGTTCATTCATACTATTCCAAAGATATTGAATTCTTTTCCCCCTACCGCTTTTAAAACGTCTGGCACATCTATCGTTGCGCGGCACAGATGTCGGGAGCTAACAAACGTAGAACATCTCTGGGTGATGTAACCAAAAATATCCCAAATATGGAGGTTCTTTGTGATGAAATTAGAACGGAATGCCAAGCTGCACCCTTGGTGTGCTGTCAGAGTCTTATAACGTAAATTCGGAATCGATGTGAAGCAATATTAAAGTAAAAGAGATAACCAACAAAATACTAACTAAAAGTAAGCTAGTTTTTGTAATATCATTATTCTTTGTTGATAAAATATTTTCGCTTCTAATTAGTTGTCCCACTCAAATGGTTGATTCCACATGTTTTTAATAAAATCTTCGAAACAAAAACGAATTTTAAACAAAATTTTTATGGTAGGCAACTTCTTCTTTACTGGCGTAGACACCACTTACGCCGTTATAGCTGAGTTAACAACAACGCACCAATTGCAGATTCCAAGCAAACCCATGTCCTTATAGACCTGGTCTTTCCAACGGAGTGAAGGTCTTTCTCTTCCTCTGCGTCCTCCCTGCGGGTACTACGTCGAATACTTTCAGAGCTGGAGCGTTTTCGTCCATTCGGACGACATGATCTAGCCAGCGCAACCGCTGATTTTTAATTCGCTTAACAATGTCAATGACGTCGTATAGTATATCTCATACAGTCCATCGTCCCATCGAATGCGATATTTGCCGTGGCGAACGCGCAAAGGGCCATAAATCTTTCGCAGAACTTTTTTCTCGAAAACTCGCAACGTCGACTCATCAGATGTTGTCACCGTCCATGCCTCTGCACCATATAGCAGGACGGGAATAATTAGTGACTTATATAATTTTGTTTTTGTTCGTCGAGAGAGGACTTTACTTCTCAATTGCCTATTTAGTGCGAAGTAGCAAGAGACATTTTTCGTTGGATTTCGAGGCTGAAGTTTTTGTTGATGTTGATGATGGTTCTAAGATAGACGACTTCAAATTTATGACTGTCATCAGTCCTCGTTCACTGCCGGACCTAACGGGGCGGTTGTTACGGCCAATGATATCAATATAATCAATATACGCCAGCAGTTGTATACTCTTATAGAAGATTGTACCATCTTGGTTTAGTTCTGCAGCTCGAATTATTTTTTCTAGAAGTAGGTTGAAGAAGTCACACGAAAGAGTGTCGCCATGTCTGAAACCTCGCTTGGTATCGAACGGCTGTGAGAAGTCCTTCCCGATACTGACGGAGCTTTTGGTAATCGTTTTTCAGGGATCAGCCCCCGCCGCTTTGTTTTTCTTCAGACGGGTAATTGCTATTCAAACTTCTTCATGGTCGATCAGTGGAACGTCTGCTCCATCGTCATCGATTGGGGAATCGGATTCGCCTTCTCCTGGAGTTATAGTTTCACTGCAATTCAGCAGGCTGGAGAAGTGTTCAATAAATTATTTTATTATGCTCTGGGCATCAGTCACTAGATTACCTGTGGCGGTTCTACAAGGGTATGCTCCGGTCTTGAAACCTTCTGTTAGTCGCCACATCTTTTTTCTTAGAACTTTCGAGCATTACCCATGTCGGCCAGCTTATCAAGCTCTTCATGCTCAGCATTTCGGCCTCTTTCTTTTTCTGTCTGCAAATGCGTTTCGCTTCTTTTTCAACTCTCGGTGTCTATCCCACCCCGCACGTGTTAAGTTTTAACATAGGTTTTGATAAAATACAAGGTGATTTCCAAAGTAAACAGACTTCCAAAAAAAACAGAACAAATGGTCGTTTCGGCAAAATTCGAGTGTTTTAGCTCGTTGGCCTTTATGACCGCCAGTATGCTGGTGCATGCCTTTTGAATGGCCTTTACGTCTGCATTACGCTTTCCTCTCATGAACAAATGCATTTTTCTGAAATGGAAATAGTCGCACGATTCCATATCAGGTGAATACAGAGAGTGGTTAATGGTTAAAATGTGATTTTTGGTAAAATAATCTGTCACAAGCGTCGATCGATGAGACGGCGCATTATCGTGCAACATCTTTGCGATATTCGGGCCGAACACGTTGAATACGGCGCACCAAACGCTTCAAAACTACAAGGTAGAATACTTCACTAACGTTTTGGCCTGCTGGAACAAATTTTTTGTGGACAATACCTTTGGAATCATAAAACCAATTCAGCAGTAATGACATGATACTTTTCACTTCTCCATGCGCGATTGTTTGGGTTTCGGCTCGTCCGGTGCCTTCCACTCAGCACTCTGGCGTCTTGTTGCGGGGTCATATTGGAAACAACACGTTTCGGCACCAGTCACAATATTGTAAAGGAAATTTTTATCCTTTTTGATCCCTTTGACCTCTTTAATGATGTCCTTCGTATGTTGGGTTCTGAGCAATTTTGGTCGTCAGTCAATTTGTGCGGAACAAACCGTGCACACACCTCTCGTAAGCCCAAATATTCGGTCGAAATGCGATAAATCGATGCTTTAAAGATGTTCAATTCCATTTGATGAATTCACTCACAGTTTTGTTGGAATTTCCGGTGATCACGGATTTTGATTGGCCCAAATGTTGATCGTCATTTATGTCCTCACGACCACTTTGAAAATGTTGACACCACTCGGACACTCTGCTATGCGAGAAGCAATCATCGCCATGAACTTGTTTTATCAATTTAAACGTTTCGGTAAAAGTTTTACCAATTTTAAAACAAAATTTGATATTGGCTCTCTTCGAAACTCATTTTCGCACCGATAACATAAACATACTGACACTTGAAACGCTTAACTTCACTTCCACTCAATGAAATGTCATGAAAATCTCACTGGACAATTGATAAGGATAGCAAATTTTAACGCAGCGGTCGACATATAGATGGCGCCACCAGGGGCGTTTCCTTAGGAAAGCACCTTGTAAGTGAAAGTACAATAAATATAAGTGATTTATTGGAAAATAATATCATTTACTTGAATGGATTTTTTTTTAATTGACAATTTTTATTCGTAAACCGTGAACTAGTATTGATTGAAATTTATTGCACACACCGCAAAAGCAATGTTTTGTTTATCGCAAATTAGTGTGCAAGTAAAATGTGGCTGACATCAAATGAGAGTGAGAGAAAAGCACTGCAATTAAATCCGTTTGGCTTGCCTTTCACTTTAAGGTGAAGACATTTTAAATTTTGACCTCTCTTTGCAAATACACTGGTAGTGGAAACAACATACAAACATTTATCGCGCAATACTTAGCAATTGAAAAAATGTTTTTTGCACCCGCTATATGTGCTTGTTGTTATGTTGCTGGCAAGGTTATCTTGGATATGCCGAGGAATGACGCGGACAATAAATGGATGTGTGCACGCACAGACATCTCATCGGTTCTTTATTTGAAACGTTAGATTGGTTCATGACATTTACTTTTTGAAGATAATTTCATTTAAATGTTGACCGCGGCTGCGTCTTAGGTGGTCCATTCGGAAAGTCCAATTTTGGCAACTTTTTCGAGCATTTCGGCCGGAATAGCCCGAATTTCTTCGGAAATGTTGTCTTCCAAAGCTGGAATAGTTGCTGGCTTATTTCTGTAGACTTTAGACTTGACGTAGCCCCACAAAAAAATAGTCTAAAGGCGTTAAATCGCATGATCTTGGTGGCCAACTTACGGGTCCATTCTTGAGATGAATTGTTGTCCGAAGTTTTCCCTCAAAATGGCCATAGAATCGCGAGCTGTGTGGCATGTAGCGCCATCTTGTTGAAACCACATGTCAACCAAGTTCAGTTCTTCCATTTTTGGCAACAAAAAGTTTGTTAGCATCGAACGATAGCGATCGCCATTCACCGTAACGTTGCGTCCAACAGCATCTTTGAAAAAATACGGTCCAATGATTCCACCAGCGTACAAACCACACCAAACAGTGCATTTTTCGGGATGCATGGGCAGTTCTTGAACGGCTTCTGGTTGCTCTTCACCCCAAATGCGGCAATTTTGCTTATTTACGTAGCCATTCAACCAGAAATGAGCCTCATCGCTGAACAAAATTTGTCGATAAAAAAGCGCGAAACACATTTCGAACCGAACACTGATTTTGGTAATAAAATTCAATGATTTGCAAGCGTTGCTCGTTAGTAAGTCTATTCATGATGAAATGTCAAAGCATACTGAGCATCTTTCTCTTTGACACCATGTCTGAAATCCCACGTGATCTGTCAAATACTAATGCATGAAAATCCTAACCTCAAAAAAATCACCCGTTACATATGTGCGTCAGTGCATTTGAGTATATGTAAGTGGTTGTTGTTGTTTTCGCGTGCATTCGATTACAATAATTACGGTAACGATGTGTCAACCCTCAAGCTAATACTTGTGTACAAATAACTGCATACATAAGTATGTGAGGTTTGAGATGTGAGTATACATATGTGTATGGACTAAAAGACTAAAAGTAGAGAGAGAGTTGGTGGTAGTTTAATCAAATAAAATTTATAATTAAATTTATTACATCAATTTTAATTTGAGAACTGATCTAAAACTCTAATTTTTAAATAAATAGCAGTGAACCGATATGTATGTATATGTAAAATACTAGTTGCAAATTAGTTGAAAATAAACTAGATTTTAGAGTTTGAATAGAATAACTGTTATGTACTTTTGGATTTCTCAACTGGTCCATAAAATACTAGTTAAAAGTAAGACGAAAATAAACCAGTTTTTAGATTATCAGTCATATTTTTATGTTTTTGTATTGTATATTTTACAAACTAGGCTTTACGAAATAATAATAATAAATGAATAATAATTAAAAAAATTTATTTGTCGGAAGGGTTTGTCATTAACGTTTTATGTTTAGTTTGATATCAGTTGTTTACTTAAGGTGGATCTCATAGACTTCTTAAAAGAGCTTACTTATGCTAGCAAATATTTAAGAATGGAAATTCTATGCAAATTAGTTCAAATTGCTTTGCCGTTTATAATTCGTTTTGCTCATACGCGGTTGTGCCCCAATTTTAAATGTAATATACAAGGTCTGTCGCAAAAGAAACAGATCTTTTTAAATTTATATATGAAATAAAAAGTTTGATTCTTGTTGACATTTCGTAAAAATTTTAAGACAATTGGATAACTACAATCGATGTTATCGATCAGAAAGTGACAGCAGCTTTTGGTCATCGGTCGTAAAATGCATATTGGACAAAGCGCAAATATTAAATTTTGTTTTAAACTTGCGAAAACGTTTATTGAAACATTTCAAATGATGAAAAAAGTTTATTGTGATCAGTGCCTATCCCGTAGTAATAAGCATGAGTTGTTTAAGCGATTCCAAGAAGGTCGTGAGGACGAGAGCCATCACCGAAAAAAAGTCGTCTTCAGAAGTCAAAAATAAAGACAATGCTGATTTGTTTTTACGATTCCGAGGGTATTGTACACCGAGAGTTCGTCCCACCTGGCCAAACGCTAATGCTGTGTTTTACCTTGGTGTTTAGAAGCGTCTTTTGTCACGCATTCGTCGTGCTCGACCACAATACCGTGAGGCAGGGTCCTGGCGCCTGTTGCACGATAATGCGCCGTGTCATCGGTCGACGCTTGTCACTGATTTTTTGACAAAAAAACTCCATATTAACCATTAATCACTCACCCTACTCACCTGATCTGTCACCCTGTGATTTTTACCTATTTGGAAAACTTAATTTGCCCATGAAAGGACACTGATTTCAAGACATTTCAGCTATCCAAAAAGTGATGACCGATATTCTCAAGAGCATTTTGAAAAATGACCTTATACACTCATTTGAAATGCTAATTGACCGGGCTAAGCGCTGTATCGAAGCACACGGAAACTACTTTGAATAAAAAATATAACTTTTGAAAAATATGAATTTTTTGTTGTTTTTTTTTTTTTTTAATAGTCCTGTTTCTTTTGCGACAGACCTTGTATGTTTCGTATACGCAGCGGTAACCATGATATTTTAGTAGTCTAAAGTATTAATTAATGTAAATAAAGAATCCAAATAAATTATTCATATCGAGCGCGTAGATGTCATACAAATGCCCGAGCAGAGTTCTTGTAAAGAATCTTTTGTATTTGTTTAGGTCAGCGCCGAGAACTTAAGCAACATTAAACATGTGCCGCTTGTAGTGCCATGTTAAAAGTACGCGCTGGCCCATATACTGGTATATTGTGTATGTGTGTCAGCCCAGCCAACCACCGCTACCTGCTTGTGACAAATATTTCAATACAACTACACATTTTTTCTCTATGCACTAACACCAACGCACATTTTCGGGTTATTTTTTGTTGTATGATCACATGTATACGTACGTTAAAATTCGCTCGGCCTAAGACACACTCTATATGTATTTTCCCACGTTTACCCCCATGTTACCCACTGATTATCTAGTTTTTTACCCGGTGATGGTTCGCAGGGAGCCTTTTTATTTAAACACACATACACCTTCTCAATTGTTTTTTTGCGTATTCTTGGCGTACTACTCATTACATTAATGCGCCACACAAGCACTCAAGTGACTCTTGCAACAACTGTCGACATGCAAATATAAAAACAAAAACATATAAGTATGTTAATATTTTTGGAGAAACGTTCAACCATATTTGGTTATGAATAGCTGAAAAATGAGTAGGCGCCGATTAAACAGTCGATTCGATTGAACCAGTTTTGTTCCAGCCAAGCAAATACGGAAGCGTAAATTACTGTTTTCAGCGCAAATTTGAGTGGATGCAGAGCGGTTCATGCCAGCACTCGAAATCGCCACCGTATACCGTTCAATTACCACCGTACCGTTCAATTTCTTGCTTGTCGTCGCATTATCAGTCTGCACAGCTGCTGCATTCCAGCATACAATTCATCATTGAATCACGTAGATTGCTCTGTCACATTTTTTTCTTGTAATTGCGTGTACATTAGGGTGTGCCATTCTGAGGCAACCTTTTTTTCAACTGAAAAACAGGCTCAAAACTTTCGAAAATGTGTAAAAAAAGTCACTCAAAAGATGAGCTTCTAATATTAATATTAAGAGGTGCCTATTTCAAATTTTCTGTTTTCCATATAAATTACATAGGAAAAAAAATAATTTTTTTTGTGGTGGTTATTGTGCGGAGGTTTTATATGTGCCCCGATGACTGCCAGTAGGGATGGTAAACTCGATCCCGATTCTACTCGAGAATCGAGTTTTCTCGTAAAATAATCGATTTTTCGAATGTCTAGAACCGATTCTTAATCGACTTCGACTACTGGAGATCGATTCCGAAAAACCGATTATTTTACTAGAAAACTCGATTTTCGAGTAGAATCGGGATCGAGTTTACCATCCCTACTGGCAGCCATCGGGGCACATATAATACCTCCGCACAATAACCACCACCAAAAAAAATGATTTTTTTTCCATGTAATTTATATGAAAAACAGAAAATTTGAACTAGGCACCTCTTAATATTAATATTAAGAGCTCATCTTTTGAGTGACTTTTTTTCACATTTTCGAAAGTTTTGAGCCTGTTTTTCAGTTGAAAAAAAAGGTTGCCTCAGAATGACACACTCTAGTGTACATGCTTGCATAGCGTGGCAATGTGGAAGTAAAAAAGAAAATGGAGTTTAAATAGTGGGTAAAAAGGCGAGTGCCAGCGCAATTGATGGTGATGCGCAAAATTGGTTGCGTCTGGTAGTAAAAATATGATGAAATAACTCCATAATAATTTAAGAAAAACTTAGAAAAGCGCATTTCCAGAAATGATATCAGATGTCGGTCGCCTGGAGGGTTGAAATCTTTGTAATGGGATTTACGAATCCTTGAGGAACTGTCAAAAAATACAAATGCCATTAATTTTCTCCACTTCAGTCCCCAATGTAAGCCCGATCGAAGTCGAGCTTTCGTCGTTATTCCAAGTTTTCCTTACAAAATTAACTGATCTGTGAAACCTAAAAAAGAAGGAGTCTAAGTGTTTTTGATTCTGAAATAGCTGTACTTTATTTTTGCATGAATTTGTTCACTATCCATTTAATTTGCTTCTTCCCTCGCTGTGCTCAAACGTGTTTCCATGACAATGCCCGGTTTCACAGTCTCTTCATTTATTACCGCTTTCGTCAAAGGCTTAATATGCAGCCGCAATGTACCAAGAGCACATAAAGACAGAGTCGATAGGAATGGTGAGGAACATTCCCGCAGCATTTCTCTCTTGCTTTTTCCGTTTTTCTGTACTTTTGGCGTTTCCTGTTGCGTGCGAGCGGCGAACGTTCGCCGTTGGCAATTATATTTTCATTAAGCGCACCATGCCGGCTACGGCTCTTGCTTCACACCTTGACTGCTGTGGCTCGTCTCTTCACCTTGCTCACTCCCATATCTCTTTAGCGCATATTTTGCTTCTCATCCTTTATTGATTTCAGCAGCACCTCATCAACATCGGCATGCATCATGCATAAGAATTTATGTATTCATGAGGCGTTTGTTGCATGCAGCATGCTGTGGCATGTGGCAACATACTATTTCACAATATTCATTTATGGCTTTGATGAGTTGCCTTTTTCGTAAGGAATTAATTAGCAGGAAAGTTATTGGCAGCTCTTTTATTAGCACCTCCACGGGTGTTTTAAATTCATTTCAGTGCATTTCAGTTATTTTTAATTTAAACAATGATTTTTCCATTAAAGTTGAAGTTACTTTAAGGTAATCTTTAGTTAATGGATCTAGTGATCTACTGAGAGCGGATTTCTATCAAAAAATAGTTTAGACTATTTAGACTTTTGTTAAAAAAATAACTGAAGTGATTAACAACTTCTGACCTAAGCAAGGTGTGGTCTAAGTCATCTGTAACGTGAAGCGATCTGAAGTTGAATAGTTTTAATTTTCGAGAGTGGAGTTTTTGTAAAATATCTATCTATAAAATATTATAAGAGAGATAAAAATCACCAATGTTCAGACCTTAATAATATTTATTGTTCGCTTCACTTAGAAGATTCTCACTGAGTACTGCAATCGGAAGAAAACACTTACGAACCAGTATTACAGTTCAAAATTTTTATTTGGAGCAGAGGAGGTAACATTTTTTGTCCACGATAAAAAGAACCTTAGCCGAAAGTATTTATTGAAATACATTAAAAAGCGATGAAAAAGTCTATGGTACTTCCCCAATGCTTTTCTTGGAAAGTGTTGAGTTTGGCTTGGGGAAGTGATGTGGCGTTCTCCAAGGAACCGGACTAGAAAGTACATTTACTATAATTGTTTCGATGACTCATGCCTCTAATACCGTAGCTGTAGTTTTAAACGGTTATATCTGTTTATAAGTCCAGCTAGAATTTTTTGAATTTGACTTGTGGTGAGTATCATTGTAGGTTTTAATATATTTTTTTTCGCCTCACTTAAAATGAACTAGCCGATCGCCAATCGGAAACAGAAGAATACTACTACTGATCTTCCTTGCCATTCTACTGTCCAGCTAGTCGTAAATATAATTCAACGGTTTAGCAATGTCAGTTACGTTTTCAGATGACTTTTGTAAATCGCTTTTGGCAATCTCTTTCACGATCTCGTTGCCATTGATGCCTTTGTGACCTGAAGTCATGATGCTTGCTTCTTGCGACACGCTTTACTGTTGCTCTGTGTCCAAAGCCACTTTTGGTTGAAATGCGATCCGCGGTTATTGCCTTGATGGTTGCTTGATTGTTTACGTAGATGTTAGATAAGATGGTAGCTCCGCGCAGTGCCGAATTATACTAGCGCGGGGCCTGTAGCAAATTCTGCCAAGTGGCCCTTGGTTTGCTATAGATTCTCAAGTTTAACAAATAAAGTTTTCTGGATGTTATGGGCAAATTTAGAGATAACTTTCAAAATCGACTTCTTTAAGCAAGTCATACTCTATATTCAACAAAGTGAGATGATTAAGACGTTCTTTGCCCATCGTATTCCTTAATTCATTTTTAATATGTTTTAATGTTGAAGAAGAACGTTCGCCACTGCAGTTAGTAATCATGAGAGATAAGTAAATTCGCAAACCAATTTCTAAGTTTGGGAAACACGATTCTAAAGAATAATTTAATAAAAGTTTATAATATTGCTATTCCCGAGGCTTCTGTTTCTTGCTTTCAATAACAGTAGCCACATCTGTTTTCAGCAGCTCTGCGAACTGCACTAATCCGCCGCCTAGGCTGTTCTCCAAATGAAGCTGAGTAGTATTTGCATCTCTTAATTTCGCAAACAATTTGATCCAGTATGCTTGATGCAATTAGATGAATAAATTCCTCACAAGTTGTTTTTGATAAATATGACGTATGTATGTCTCTTTCCTTTATTAGCATCACTTTGAATATGTTGAGCCATAAACCCGTCAAATTGGGCTATTAGTTAACGTGACGAAATCGAGTTTTAGATTTTTAGGTGGAAGTTGAAGTAAAGCATAGCCTAAGCGCTTCGCGTTTAAAGCATGCAAGGATATTTTACGCTCCATCTAAATTAATATTTTTTTAATTACGGTCAGTTGGAGCGCGGGGCACCCCGACTCGAGTTGCCATGCCGCTGACCATTCAATATCAAGAAATACACCTGGTAATGGCCTTATAGCTTTGGGGGGGCCGAAAGTTATATTTTTCTACGTGAATGAATGAATGAATGAGTATATTAAGTTACATTCTTTGGCATTTATTTTTTTGAAGATTATCTCTTTCAAATATTGCTGCGATTACATCTCAGATAGCCGATCGTTGAGTATAATTTTTGATGACTCGTTTCGACCATTTTGGTTTTCCGCATAGACTTTAGACTTTACCCAATCCCAAAGGAAAGAGTCTAACGTTGTGACATCACACGATCTTGGTGGCCGGCCCAAAACGTGAAATTACTTGCTCAACGAAGTATTCTCTCAATAAATCCATTATTTGATATAATATTTAGGAATTATAGCTGCCCTGTCTAAACCAAATATCGGCGAGACAACGAACTTGAATAAACATCAAATGGTCGGTTGACATGGCGCGATAACGATCGCCATTCACGTGCTGGACGTGTCTATTCAATCGAATATTATCCAGTAATGATTGCGGGATCTCAAGATGGTGTTGTAAATTGTACAATCAGTTGGCCGATTATGTTGACAATTAGGTGAGCGAAGCGCATTTTTTACAGAAGGTGAAATTTCAAAATAAAATTGAACGATTTGTAAACTTTGTTTAGTCTGTTCATGAAGAAATGCCAAACAATACTGAACAAAAATAACATGATGAGCGTGATTTAATAGATTTAGCCTTGTATATCTGTCGGTATATATTAGTTTGTCAAATTCTTTTCTTCTTTTATATTTGTGAAGGACCTTATAGCTTCGGTGGTGCCTAAGTTAACATTTTTTCTTGATTCATGTATTCATATTCCAATGTTAATAACATAACCAAATAAAGTTGCTTTCGAATAAATTTAAACCGCGTAGTCGAAAATTTCAACACTTTCATTTATTCAATTGTTTTCTACCTTTTACAATTTTTAACTTGACAAATTTTAATAATTTTTCCGCACGCTTTCGCTTGCAAAATAATTCCAGCTGACGTGTTGCGGCACCCGCGCACACAAGTTCATAACGCACCACACAACATAACTGATACGCGCATCTGGCAACAACAGTGGCATGCCACATATAATGCGTCTGCTTGTACTTAATATTGTTTGTGGCACGCTTGAGTTGAGTCGCGCACTACCGCTGCAACAATATGCGTATATGCGCGCGTATTTTTGTGTAAAGCATATTCTGCTGCGTTCAATATGGCGCGCGGTATATGGTGTTTTGTTGTTTTGCAGCACGTTGTGCCATGACTGCGTGAAACCGGATACGCGCTCCAAAAAGTATGCTACGATTTTCGGGAGAAATAATTAAATTAGCTACGCGGTGCTTCCTTGATTGAGATTATTTGCACTTGTGTTTATGTGAAAAAATACCGAAGTTTTTATTGCGCGCCAAAAAACTATGAATTTGTAATCATTTCGAAAATATGTAGCATAAAGTTTTTTAAATAAAATTATTTTGAAATGCGTACTTTCTTTTTTTATAATTTTTTCGCTTCAAATTCTACAATTCTGTTATTTGTGGCATACTTTTAGTTAGCATATATCTGTACACCCTATTTCAATCATGTGGCAGCGAATATTTGTAATTCTCAAAGTGTAAATGACGAGTTCACTCATTCTGTGTCCCCATCTGGATTTTTCAGAAATTTTGACCCGTTTCCTGAAAAAACATACTATATATTCGGAAAAGGATGCGAGTATGTCCAACTGATATTCATTTACAACCAAAATTTTTGAAACTTGGCCATGCGTGCTTCTCCCCTCTTCCGTAGTTTCACGTCTGCTTCCATTGTCCATCGGTAACCAGCAGACTTAGCTACTGACATTAGCCGCATCAACAAATTTGTGATAGGCTCAAACCGTCTTTGACGATTTGTAAAGGACTTGGCCCAATGCTGGCTGGCTTTACTTACTTTTCTGTCAAAACTGAATAGAACTATACTAGAGCGTATGAAATGAAACCAAATGTACTCTTGCTTCAAGCGCTTGAAGTTTCAAATAGCTCGATGTTCCATTTGTCAGCGATTTTGAAAATAGATTTTGTAACTATGATTGCCAATCGGTACTTTTTTTTCTTTCTATAATGGCACACAACATTTTGTCACATAACCATTTACGATAATTTAAAATATTTAGTATATTATATATGTATGTACATACATAAAAAAAAAGCAGGAAAAAATTTTTACTTCGGCTGCACCGAAGCTAATATATCCTTCACAGGTGCATTTCTTTTAGTTACTATGTGTCCAGTTTGTATGGAAGCTATATGCTATAGTAATCCGATCTGAATTTTTTCGGAGATTATGTTATTACCTTAAGCAGTAATCCATGTCAAATTTCGTAAAGATACTACGTAAAATGCGAAAGTTTTTTGTACAAGCACTTGATTCCGATCGGTCGATTTGTATGGCAGCTATATACTATAGTTAACTGATTTGCACAATATCTTCGGAGATTACATTGTTGTCTTAGAAAATAATCTATACCAAATTTCTTGATGAGACCACGTCAAATGCAAAAGTTTTCCATACCAGCACTAGATTCCGATCGTTCACTTTGTATGGTACATACATGCTATAGTTAACCGATCTGAACAATTTCTTCGGAGATTACATTGTTGCCCTAGAAACTACTCTGTGCCAAATTTCGTATATTGTCGGTTGATACAAAACGCCTTCAAAACACAGAATCAGAAGTTGAATTAATCATTTTGGCATCCATGCCGGTTTAGTTTGTATGCCCCCTATTTGCTGTAGTGGTTCGATATCGGCGGTTACGTCAAAGTAAGTGTTGGGGACAAAGGACGTGGGCATAATATCAAATAGATAAAAGGCTAGTTCAAGTATATACAAACAGACGGACAGGGCTAATTGGACTCATGTGGTCACGCTCTTCACTTATATACATATTTTATAGGGTCTCCGAAGTTTCGTTCTTCGAGGCAAAATTGATATAACCCCTTGAGTGTACAAAAATGAGACTCAAAATGATTTATAAAATAAACAAAAGTTTTACTTCCGCAATCAGCCAACACACACAAACGCCGAGAAAAAAATATCTCAACAAAAGCATTTTGCTCCATAATTATAACATGTTTTTCACTCGTAATTCTTTGGTGCTATTATTTTCAAAAGATTTATGGAAATGCAGTTTACTAACCAGAAAAAAAATATGAGACATGAGAAGTTTGTACTAAAAAAGAATTACGAATAATTCCTATACACACAAAAATTACATAGAAGAAACATACATGTAGGCGCCATACATTTTACATTATTTAGAGCTCAGAGCGAATGCGTCTGTGTATACATGTTTGTGTATCTATGCTTGGATTTATGAAAATCACACCGCAACAGCTAATCAGCCTTTCTTGCAATCCATTGTTGAAATGTAGCGTACGAGGACGATTATGTGGATTCTAATGCAATACCAACAATAACTACAACGGCAACAAGCCATGAGTAGACGTAATCCATATTGGCCAATAAATTGCACCACTATCACATTGATATTCACGACAATTTTGAACTTTTTATATAATCACTGCAGCAAAATAATATGTCTTTCGAATTCGGAACAGAACAACAAACGGCAACAAAAAGTGAACGTTAGAGGAGGAAACGGACAAGCAGAGAAAGTATGGACCAATTTTCAACTGCCAGCGGTTTAAGGGGCTATACCAGTGTGACGCATGAAAAATTAGGCGAATTTCGTGATTTTTTTTAAGAAAAAGTACGCGATTGAATATCTCGAACTTCTTTGACCGTAATAAGGTAGACTTTCAGCTATATTATAAGATTTTTTTTTACAAAAATGTTGAAAAACAACGGAGTTATGGGCTGCGGAGGTACCAAAAAAAAGTGCCCCAATTGCTGGCGTGATTCCGGCCGAATAAATAGCTGAATCAGAAAAATTTGAATAGTTTATTAAACTTAGAGATATTTCCTATACAATGACTTACAATATACAATATATCAAAAATTAATAAAATGGCGTAATTTTGAAAAAAAAAAAATCGTTTTTAGGTAAAAAATGGTCGTTTTTTAATGCCAAATTGACAATTTTCAACCAATCAAAAAGATCGTAGGTCATTGTATAGTAAATGTATTAAAAAATCCTCAGTTTTAATTTGAAGTCGATCGGTTAATTTCTCGTTGATTTATGACACCACCAATTTTGAAAAAAGGCCGTTTCGAGAAAAACGCGTTTAAAGTTTCATCTAGGTATACGAGGTGTGTTCAAAAAGTATCGCGATTTTTGAATTTTCGCGGGTTACGTATATTCGAATTTCGAATTTTTTGTGGCGTTATGTTGGTACTCATGTCTCTCACTTATGCCGACAAGCTCGGCCATTTTCAATGTTCATTTAATTGTTGACAGCTGATTTTCTTGCACGTGTTTTGGATCGTCTTCGATTTTTACCTATCAAAAAATTGCACCACGATAACGCCCCTGCTCACACATCGTTGCTTGTGCGCGACTTTTTGGCCAAAAACAACACACTAATGATGCCGCAGACACCGTACTCCCCAGATCTGGCCCCCTGTGCCTTTTTCTTGTTCCCTAAACTGAAGAGGCCCACGAAAGAACGACGTTACGCTTCTCTTGACGAGATAAAAGCGGCATCGAAAGAGGAGCTGAAGAAGATAAAAACAATGATTTTTTGAAGTGCTTCGAAGATTGGAAAAACCGTTGGCACAAGTGTATAATATCTCATGGGGATTACTTTGAGAGGGACAAAATAGATATCCATGAATAAATAAATAATTTTTAAAAAAACTCAAAATTCGCGATACTTTTTGAACACACCTTGTATATTGAGTTGTCAAAAAAGTCTTGCGGTATTTTTATTGATTTTTTTTTTTATTGACATTGAAATGAATTTTTGACGACTCATGCCCAGCTCTTAACCGATGCTACGGCTGCTACTATGTCGGTCTCTTTCGACCAATTCAGCGATTTTATCGCAATTTTCGACGACAGGCCTTCCGGAGCGTGGCGCATCTTCGACCACCTCTACACCAGAACAAAAACGTTGAAACAATCGTTGTGCGGTGGAAATGGAAACTGTATCGGGTCCATAAACTGCACAAATTTTATTGGCGGCTTGAGATGCATTTTTGCCTTTATCGTAGTAGTACTATAAAATATGCCGTATTTTCTCTTTATTTTGCTCCATGTTAGCGACGCTATAACTCACGAACGACTTAAAAGAAACGACAATCAATCAAACACGTGTTAGCGCGTGAAGTGAGCTTTCCAAAAAGGTATAGCATGACCCGATGCAACGAATAAAACTAGAACTACGCGCCTTCAGCGCCAACTAGCGAAAATACCGCAAGACTTTTTTGACAACCCAATATGTTTGCACCTCCGAGCGGTCACTCTTTAGAACGCTGCCATTTAAAAACTATTCAAGATACCTTCTCGATTTCACAGGATATTTATGGAAATATAAGCTATCGAAAAAGCAAATAATTTTTTTTTTGAAAATGTCACACTGATGTAGCCCCTTAAGTTAATTGCCATGTAAGTCGTATTACAACATTAGGGCGCATGTTGAATACCGCATGTGCGGCAAATAGCAAATGCAATCTCAACAATTTGTACCTTAGACGCGTTGGCATCGAGTATGCGCCGAACGTCGAATTCCTAGCACGTTTATGTACAATAATTTACCAAAACCTTTTATTTTTCACACCTAAAACCGAGATTTCTCGGTAAAAATACACTATCGCTCATAAGGATAGCAAAGTGCGGCAAGTGTTCGCTCATAAAACGCCTTGGCAACAGCGTTAGAGATGCCTTTAAGGGGTTATATACAGTTAGGATTTTCAAAAAATCGATTTTTTTGTTTTTACGTTTTCTTAATATATACCTACCTACCTATACACATACAAAATTTTAAGTCGATCCGACGAATATTTTCGAAGTTATAGACACATTAGTGAAGGCGCGCCGACTACAAGTAAAGTGCTTTCAAAACTTTAAACTCGTTTTTCTCGAAACGGTGTTTTCAAAGTCGGTGAGCAAGATTTCTCAGAAACGGCTGAACCGATCGGTCTGAAATTTTTACATAAGCTTCTTAACTATATTTTTTAGTACTTAATCGAAGGATTTCCGATGAAAATTTCTTATTTTTAGAAACAATTAAAGACACGAATTTTGGTCGAAAATCGAACCTTTTGCTTTGAGTAGACGCCATTTTTTCAAAAAAATTTTTTTTGCTAATTCCTTCGATCAATCACTAGATTATTTCTTATATTAATGAAATTTATCTGGTTTTTGCTTTTTAGATGATCCAGTCCAGAGATATCGTGCTCACCGCAAGAGGCCTTTTTTTTGCGGACCTCTGCAAAATTGGCAATATCAACGTTCCCGATAATTATTTTTGGCAAAAAAAACATGTGAATATAGTTTAAGGTTGTCATAATATACCTGCCAAGTTTCAAATCAATAAACCAAATAGTTTGCTTAGAAAAAATTCTTGAAAAATGCCTTTTTTCGACCTCCTAACTGTATATAACCCCTTAAGTTAACAAACAAAAACATCAACAAGCATACCGAAACAATTGTTGTTGCAATGCCGAAGGGTAAGTACAATTGTATTGTGCCCGTAAGTGTATGTGTTTGGGTTTGGGTTTAACATGCTAAAAATATCAACAAAATTCCACTAAATCCCAAATGGTCATAAATTCCGAAATATGTAGTTAAAGGGTTGCAAGAATTAATTCACGCTATGAATGCAACAGAGAATTTATAAATTCATCTCATAACTCGAGTTAAGCGCCGACGCTGAGTTGGAATTATGTGAATGCAGATACAGAGAAGACATTGTGAGTCGCTGTTTATCGCTAGCAGGTAGACTCAGCTCATTCATCTCATAAACAAACCAAACTCACACTCATATCATCAACCAGCAGTGAATGCAAAGCGTTCGCGTTCGCTTATAGCGGCCATACACAGGCACACATGTGCGTTCGATCGGTATGTGTAAACATGCGGTTTACTCGTGTATGGGCTTGTTCGCGTACCGATCCATGTTCGCGAAAATGTTTGATTTTTTACGATCGGTGCGCGAGCATGTTTATCGTGTATGGCGTTGTGAGCGCACAAAATCTCATTTCTCTCGTGTCGCCGAGCAGTGAAGATCGCGGACAATTGCAAGTGTTAAGGGGAGAGACTGCTTTAGAGGCATCAAAAAATCGATTTTTTTTTAGGATTTTTTTGGGAGGGAAAGAAATAATTGATTCAAGCGAAATTTCTAGGCTTTATAGTCATATATTCGAACATCTTTCACAAATTTTTTGAATACGAAATCTTTGATATTCTGCCTTTAGGAAGCAATTACCCGATGCATCTCGCATATACATTTATCAGGAACAAAAAATTCAAAGAGATTCATGTTTTTTAATAACTTATCTTCTAGTTAAACTAAGAAAATTCCAAAAAAAATTTACTTTATTTTGTTTAAAAATATGTTCAAACTTGACTTTTCCTAGTTTTTTTTAGTTTAAATAGAAGATAATTTTATGCCAAAGATAATAAACTTTGCCCAATTCCAACTTTGCCCGCCAATTAAAATAATCGTAAAAATAAAAAACCGAGAAATCGCGCTTTTCGTTTTTTTCCCAAGCGCTCATGTATGTATCTGTTTGACGCTCGGACACTATTTCCCTTCTAGCTTCGACAATATTTAGAGTTCCAATCTATAACTTTGTTTGTTAGATAATTTTTAAAGAGATTTAAGCGATTGTTTGAAGCTTCTAAAGCAGACTCTCCCCTTAATAAAGATTTCGTATCTGAATTTATTGATCTTATAAAAAATTAATTCGCAATTTGGCAAACGAAAAGTGATAAATATAAAAATAATATTGAGAAAAATAAAAGTTGGAATAACTTATTAACGAAATACAAAGAAATAGATAAAAGTGCTACATTAGAAATAAATTCGAAGAAATGTTCCGCTTGCCTGTCGCACATGTTAACTGTGTGAAGAACGAACGCAAAATGGATTTGTGTGTCGTGTATGGGCAAACGAATTCACACAGATCGAACGCACATGTGTGCCTGTGTATGGCCGCTATTAGTAGTGGAATAGTGTGTGATCGTCACTTATTGTTATGTTAATTCATTGTTTCTCTCATTCTTTTAACAGAACAGTGTGCACCCATAGTGTTCAGCTAAGCAAGCAAATAGAGAAGATAAACGGAAGGGTTTTCCACACAACATGTTTGCCTGCATTGTACTGGCCGTAGACGCTTAACCGAGACAGTTTATTAAATATTTAAATTCGTCATTTGTTTTGTGTATAGGGAGATAAAAGGGGGTAAAATAGTTTTGTTAAATTTTTATTTTAATATTTCATATTTTTCATCAAAAATAATGGATGTAAGTAATTGACCGCGAAATTCAGTGCAATTGTTTGCTAATATTTGCCATGTAGTAATACAATTTACACCTATGTCTCTGTTTACGTATGTTTTTTGGTTTTCTCTAATGTTTTTTTACGATTTATCGACAGTTTATCAGCATAATACATAGGTATATTTACACATGAGTTAATTGGACTGGAAATGAATGCGAATGTAACTAATAAAAATGTGATACTTTGGAACTAAAAGTTGTATGTATTTTGTGTTATAAAAAGATTTTTTTTCAATTGTTCCAAAGGACAGGTTTTAGTTCTAAAATATTTTTATTTTTTCTAATACTTTGTTAAATCTATTAATGCCTAAATAAACTTCACGAAAATTGCAATAAAATTTAATATTGGAAACATTTTTTTATTCACATTCGTATGTAATTATCTCTGCGTATTTACATACTTCTTTCTAGTCGTGCAACTACAATAACTCGAGTTAACAGTTGTTAATTCACACGAACATCATTCACTCATCCAACATCCTTCTTGCACAGAATTAATTCACACCAACAGAATGAAATGCTTTGGTAGACCAATTCTACAGAGAGTGGATCGTTACTTGTGAGAGTGCTATGAGTTGAGCGAACTCGTTGTTGTTCTCACTAATGAGACTCGGTCCTTATTTTACCCAAACATGAGAATTCATTTTTACGTTGTATGAGTGAGTGCGAGTTGAAATTTTTGGACAGTGACTCAAAGTTTGTTTTTTGCGTATTCATGCAGCCCTTCAGTAGTTAAGTCGCGCACGTTGTTGGTTGCCCAACTGCCATTTTATGGGTGCATGTGTGTATGTACGGCACAAAGGCCAACACACACTTGCCCTATTTACATTTATCCCAATCCTTTGCATCCATATTCACATGATGCACAAAAATATGTTCGCAAACAAATGTGTGGTTGAAGCCAAGCAAAGTAGAAAAGAAAATAGGAAAAATGCATACAATACCGTACTCTCGCACACCTAGAGCTATAAAAATCACCAACGTGCGTTTTTTATGCAGAAAACTTCAAATATTTCTATGCGCACAAAAGCTTAGAAAAACAAGCAAAATACTATAAAATACTGCCATGATAGAGAGCACAATACGAAATTTGAAAAATTTTGGCAAATCAAGAACTGAAATTGCTGAAAATCATCAGAACCGAAATTTCTTGAGTTAAAACATAAACAAGTCAACTTCTATCTCATAAACACATTTAATTTTAAACAATTTTATTTAAACTTAGAGTCGAGTTTTGTATACCCGACTTCCTCTGAAAACTTCAATGTATTGCAATTGTTTGTCAAACCGCGGATTTTTATTTTTGCGGATTTATACATCTAACGGTTGATCCAAGTATAGGTACTTTTTTAAGAGCCTCTCCTTGACAGATTACGCGTGAGTCGTGTCAAGCTGTCATGCTTATTTTATTCAACAATGTTTAACATTTCAACACTCATAACTATATGTATGTCGTGATCTTAAAATTAAAGCGTAGAAAATACAGCTTGCACAAGTACCGAAGCCATTCGGCCTTCACAAGCGACATTGCATTGCACTATGGGCTCGTGAAGAGTTCCAAGAAGATCTGACGTTTTCGCAGCAAATTTTGTTTAGCGTTGAGGCCCATTTCTGGATCAATGAGTATGTGAACAAGCAAAATTGCCGCATTTGGGACGAAGAGCAATCTGAAGATATTCAAGAGCTGCCATTTCATCCAAAAAACTCAATGGTTTGTTGATGTTTGAAATTATCGGTCCATATTTCTTCAAAAAAGTGTGCAAGTGAGAACGTAATCGTCAATGGCGACCGTTATTGCGTTATCGGCGACATTTAGTTTCAACAAGATGGCGCCACTTCGATCAACCTGTAGTAAGAAATGTTAATTGTTTGGTAACAGTATTTTATTTTTCGTTTTCGTGCATTTTAAAGCAGTTGGAAACACAAAAGCGCTGGACAAACAAAAAAAATTTAAAAGTTTGGCAGTAGAAAGAGTTTTAAAATTATTATTTCTCCGCGCAATTTCTGTAGAAACCACTTTATAATATTTAGAATAATTTCAACACGGTTTTTAACAGGAATTATTAAACTTGGCATATTTACGAAAGTCTTAACTAAAAATACGAATTTGTAATTGAAACAAATATATAAATTTTTCAGTTCGCGCGTACGGTCAACAGTCAAGTGTGCTCCTCAATTTTTTTCCAGGCTGTGGAAATTTGTAAGCAGATTCACCGGAGGACCTTAACATCGTTGGCACCACGCGGTATATCAATTTACTCAAAATTTCTACAAAAATATTTAAAGACATAAATAATTTATCATATTGTTGTAATGCTGTTTGTTTATCAAATAGGTATTGAAAGCGAAAATGCGTCACTTAAACTTCAAAGACCTGAAAAAGAAACAAATTGGCTATTAAAAAAGAAAAAAGTAGGAAAAGTAAGAAACGCAAAGCAGATTCTGCACTGGATGTAACACTGAAGTCTCCGATTCCGGATGGAACAACAGAGGGTAAAATAGATACAAAAGTAAGTCATCGCCCTACGCCTCATTAGAATATCCGAAAATTTTAACCCATGATAAAAGACCTTCATCAAAGTATTGTCACAGACCTTCAAAAGCAAAGGTTTAAAGTCTTAAAGAAGCTTAAATATAAAACAAAAAATACGTTAAATATGTTTATTGTATGCTTTGAATCTACAGAGAACATTAAAAAATTACGAAATCAAACATATTTTAAATTTTGTCGTTAAACTCGAGTGCATGAAGCCATCGAATCTTGTGCCGCAGTGTAAATCCTGTCAGGCGTTCAGTCACACGATCGATAAAAATAAAGAGCATAAATATAAACCAAAACGCTTAAGTAAAACCGCTCCTCAGAAGGAAATCACTATTGTAAATCATCAATCTGGAAAGCCCGTATTTGCCAGCATAACTAAAGGTGCTAATAAAGTTCAACAAAATATGGCTGAAAATCAAACAAATACGAATGCCACTGGTGATATTACCGGTAATTTCTTGTTAATTCTCAACAAGCTTAATAAGCTAGAAGAGCAAAATAGACTTACCTATGTCTTACTAAATATGAAAAAATTAATATTTATCTTACAACAGAAACTCATTTTACAAATGAGATTTTCGTTAGATTCAAAAATTACAAGACGTATTGCTCGACCCACTCAAATTATAATGCGAGAGGGTGGAGTGCCATAATTATCAGACACAATATTCCCCACTACGAAGAAATTAATATAAGTGTCCCAGAATTCCAAACTACGACCTTATCGGTTGAATCTAGTTTCGGAACAATAACCATTACAGCAATATCAAAGTGGACTTGTACACAGAACTTTTATTAAAACATCATGGGAAATTCATCATGGCTGGTGATTTTAACGCAAAACACTCACAATGGTGTTCACGAGTTACGACACCGATGGGGAGAGAGCTATTTAAAGCTGTTACCACCAATGGATGCGACTTCATGTCTACTGGAAAATCGACTTACTGGCCTTCCGACACAAGGAAATTACCTGACTTGATCGACTTTTTCATCACTCGACAAATATCCAAGACTACTTCACTATTGAAAATGGATTAGACTTAAATTCGGACCACTCGCCAGTATATCTGATCTTAAATGACGATCTAAAAGAAATCGTCATACCACCTTATCTTTCTAATAGACTTACGGATTGGGAGTTTTTCAAAGTTATGCTCGACAAAAATATTGATTTTGAAGTATATATAACAACTCAAGATGTGTTAGAAGATTAATTTCATACATTTACGAAAGCTATTCAGGAATCGACTTGGAAAAGTACTCCTGTTCCTAAACAAAAAACTTGTATACTAAATATCCATCAGACATTTTAGATCTCATAAAGACAAAGAGAAAACTACGTAAAAAATGGCAAATCACGCGATTTCTCCAATATAAAATAGAACTGAACAACTTAACTAAGACTCTCAGCACTAAAATAAAGTTATTCACAAATCAAAATATTTCTAATTACATTGAGAAATTAGCGCCAAACAAACATACGGATTATTCCCTTTGGAAAGCTGTAAAAAATGCTAGGAAACCAATATTGTCGAATGCATCTCTCAGAAAGCTAAACGGATCCTGGGCCGAAAGCGACGAAGAAAAAGCGGAAGTTATTTCAGAGAAACTCAGAGAAACATATAGTCCTCTTCTGTTCCATGGCACTTTACCGTAGCTGGAAGGATCGCAATGCGTGGAAGAAATCCAACCAGCAACAATTAATGAAGTGAAAAATATAATTAAAAGTAAATTTAAAGAAAAGCTTCCGGCTTCGACTTGGTGCCAGGTGATGTATTAAAAAATCTAACGCGAAAAGCATTAGAAAAACTTACATCAATAATAAACGCTTTCTTAAATCTTAGATACGTTCCATTGTCATGGAAGGTATCTGAAATCATTATGGTACAAAAACCAGGACAAAGCGCACAGGAAGCATCATTATATCGTCCAATCTCACTGTTGCCTATTTTGTCCAAACTACGTGAAGTTGTAATTATAAAAAGACTTCAAAAACTAATTCATCAATTAAGATTTAGATCGCAACATTCTATAATCGATCAAGTTCATCGAGTAACAGATATAATTGAGGATGCGATGGAAAAAAACGCAAATTTGCACAGCTGTTTTTCTTGACGTATCCCAGGCGTTCGATAGGGTATGGCACCATGGCTTACTTCATAAATTAAGACTTCTCTTTCCACAGCATCTAACTGAACTACTTACCTGAGCAACTGCTACTTCCGAATGAAGCAGGGACAATCATATACGAGGTGTATTCAAAAAGTATCGCGAACTTTGTATTTATTCAAAAATTATTTATTTATTCATGAATATCTATTTTGTCCCTTCAAAGTAATCCCCATGAGATATTATACACTTGTGCCAACGGTTTTTCCAATCTTCGAAGCAACTTCAAAAAATCATTTTTTTTTTTATCTTCTTCAGCTCCTCCTTCGATGCCGTCTTTATCTCGTCAAGAGAAGCGTAACGTCGTCCTTTCATGAGCCTCTTCAGTTTAGGGAACAAGAAAAAGGCACAGGGGGCCAGATCTGGAAAGTACGGTGTCTGCGGCATCATTAGTGTGTTGTTTTTGGCCAAAAAGTCGCGCACAAGCAACGATGTGTGAGCAGGGGCGTTATCGTGGTGCAATTTTTTGATAGGTAAAAATCGAAGACGATCCAAAACAAGTGCAAGCAAAGCAGCTGTCAACAATTAAATGAACATTGAAAATTGCCGAGCTTGTCGGCATAAGTGAGAGACATGAGTACCAACATAACGCCACAAAAAATTCGAAATTCGAATATACGTAACCCGCGAAAATTCAAAATTCGCGACACTTTTTGAACACACCTCGTATATTTGAATATAGCGCCCCCTGGTGGCGCCATCAATAACGACTGGTGCGTTAGAATCTGGTTTCTTTATCGATTGTCCAGTGATTTCATGACATTTCATCGATTGGAAGCGAAGTTATTGCATTTTAAGTGTCAGTATGTTTGTGTTAACGGAGCAAACATTAAATTTTGTTTTAAAATTGGTAAAAGTTTTACCGAAACGTTTCAGTGGATGAAACAAGTTTATGGCGATGATTGCCTATTATACTTGTATTCTATATATTTTTGGCGTACTGGAAATTGACATACTCAAATGGAGTTTAAAATTGTACTATATGGACAGTAGACGTGGTTATTGTACGATTTCGCTCATTTTCACAATGTGACATAAGACTATCAAAAATATTCTACGTACCAAATTTCACGAAAAAGTGGGCGGTGTCACGCCCATCATCAAATTTTCACATCGACTTCCATTAAACTTTCTTACACCATCCCGGTGGAAAATTTTTACGTCTTTGATGCATTTAGTTATTGATTTGTCGCGCTTTAAGTAGTTTTCAATTCGATTTCGTTCATTTTCACATTGTAAGTGAGAGGTTTTGTAGCATTCGTGCTGAGCGTGTTTGATTATTGTAGCTTAAGCGGTTTGGAGATTTGTACATTCAACTTTTTTTGCCACAGGTGTCCTTTTCCACTGCGATCCCCTGAACCAAATATGTGTTTTATCTCTTAATTAGGTGTTAGGTTATAATCTTATACATATATAAAAAGAAACCGTTTTCGTTGTCACGACATCACGCGTGAATGGCTGATTTTTTTTTCGTTGTATTTATTATTAGGAGAAAGTTCTTATGTAAGAAAAAATTACGAAAGTTGCCGGAAAACCCCTAAAACAGCCCTTTTCTTTTTCCCATACAAACGTTTTATTTTGTATATACATACATACATACACACATACATACATACATATGTACATATGTATGTGAGTAAAAATGATTGTTTGTTTGTTAGTAACGCTAACGCTCGAGAACGGCGGAACCAATCTTCATGAAATCAGAAGTTGTTCGCTGTGAATCTGGAAAGGGTTAGATATAAAAAAACCATATACTTTTCATAAGGAAAAGTCGAAAGATTGGAAATTTCCAAAAATTGACTTTTCATACAATTCTTTTTTGTTTTGTTTTTCAATATTTTGATTTGTAAATTATTTGAATCGTTCAATTTCGGTCGCTTGCTTTTTTATTTCGGCTATTTAAAAGAAAAATTATTGAAAATTATTCAGTGAAAACTTTATGTGTGTTTCAAACGAAGTGATCAATTACAGATTGAAATTTGTTACGAAGCAACGATGACATCGCGCTTTTTGCCATGAACGTATGGCAGCCCAAGACACATGAACTACATGAGACTCCCAGGATGCGATGACATATGTGTGGAATTATGGATCGCTGTCAATCAGCAAGCGATCATCACGGTAATACAGCAAGACTTTTCAAACAACAGCTACGATGTTTGATGGACTTTATCTTGAAGCAACGTATATATGTATGTATATATAAGTATGGTACAGTCAGATGCTGGATGTACTCTGTTGAGTTGCAAAAAAGAGGTTTACCGCACGCACACATTCTTCTTTGAATAGTGGATGGTGATTACACCAGATCAAATTGATGAAATAATTTCTGCGGAAATTCCTCATGCAGAGAAAGATCCACACTTGCAATACGTGCTTTTCTTACGGAAAAGCAAACTGGAAATGATGGATATCCATTCTATCGTCGTAGCTCATCAGACGACAATGGCAGGACATTTACCATTCAACTTAGAGTAGTGAATATCGAAGTCGACAACATATGGATCGTACCATATTCGCCACTATTATCTAATTCACATTCAAAACTCATGCCAATGTTTGATATTGTAGTTTGGTGAAATCGACTTTTCCGACTGTTGTGCGTTTCGCAGTTCATTTGGAGAATGGCTAAAGAGTATTTAGTGTGAGAGAGAATACAGTACAGCCAGCGGA
Source organism: Bactrocera dorsalis (assembly GCF_023373825.1). Classification (NCBI taxonomy): domain Eukaryota; kingdom Metazoa; phylum Arthropoda; class Insecta; order Diptera; family Tephritidae; genus Bactrocera; species Bactrocera dorsalis. The sequence goes on from NC_064305.1 coordinate 38,105,940, forward strand.
AACACTTCCAACAACAAAATTTACATTGACGAGTTTTTTCTCAACTTGCGTCAGTGATTCGTTTGTGAGAACATTGCTCTATTTGGAAATGCCTTGATATTATGCATGGCATGCATCACCGAAGAAATAGGTACGCAGAAAGCAAGGCCAACCAATAGATTGATATCCAGGTGTGTTCTCAACTAATTTCTTAGGACGAATTTACATAATCCACCCGTAAAACTACGATTGCTAATACCTTCGGTTGCTATTAATAAATGTATGTCGTTCAGTTTGATTTGAGTCATTGCGCACAGTTTTCGCGATGGTCATTTCGACATGTCAGCCTTCCAATCCGCGTCAGTAATGTATGGAACACGAACAAAAGTACATTGCCGAAGACATTTTACATCGTATTCGTTAAGAATTGGAAATAGGCAAATTTCGGTTCCAGTGGTTTGATATCAATTCCACCTGCCTTTTGTCAATTCACTTCAACGAAATATGAACTCATCACGAATGTTTATGCCAAATTTGCCAAATTATCGTAACTACGATTGCATGGGTGCGCGCTAATTATACGTGGCGTTTTCCCGAGTTGGAAAACCATCATCTCTGTACATTTACGCATCGGTGGAACTGGGAAAACTTTTTTGTTATCATTGGTTTTGGCAACAATTCGGTCGCAAAATGGAATTGCACTAGCCCTAGCTTCATCAGGTATTGCAGCTACGTTGTTGGAAGGCGGTCGAACAGCTCATTCAGCTCTCAAGCTGCCGTTAAACCTTCAAATTAATGAAACTCCAACTTGCAACCTTTCGAGGAATTCTGCGATGGCCAAAGTGCTGCAGCAAACATGATTGATCATTTGGGATGAATGTACGATGGCACACAAAAAATCTTTGGAGGCATTAGATCGTTCGATGCAAGATTTACGAAATAACCAAAACCGGTTTGGTGGTGCAATGATACTATTGGCAGGTGGTCTTCGACAAATATTGCCAGTTGTTCCACGCCCAACGCCAGCTGATGAACTGAATGCCTGTTTGAAGTCGTCCATTTTATGGAAATATATTAAAACACTTAAATTAAGTATAAACATGAGAGTCGAATTGCAGGAAGACCAGTCTGGAGAAGTGTTTTCCAAACAACTGCTCGATATTGGTAATGGTATTATTGCTGTTGATACATCATCTGGATACATTACATTCCCCACCAATTTTTGTAACTTTTGTGAATCAAAGACCGAACTCATGGAGATGGTTTTCCCAAACATTGCTCAAAATTACGTAAATCACATTTGGTTAGGCGAACGTGTTATATTGGCCGCAAAAAATGTTGATGTGAATGAAATGAATTTTCATATTCAAGAAAAAAATAGCTGGCGAATTGAAGAATTACAAATCAGTTGATTCCATTACTAATGAAGATGAAGTTGTCAATTATCCAACACAATTTTTAAATTCGCTGGAATTGCCCGCCTTACCACCTCATAATCTGCAATTAAAAATCGGGTCAGTAATTATTATGTTACGGAACATAAACCCGCCACGTCTGTGTAATGGTTCCCGGCTTGCGGTGAAGAAATTATTGAACAACGTCATCGAAGCCACAATTTTGAATGGGAAGTACAAAGGCGAAGATGTTTTAATCCCACGCATCCCTATGATACCGAACGACATACCATTCAGCTTTAAACGTTTATAGTTTCCAGGGCGGCTTGCATTTGCAATGTCAATAAATAAATCACCAGGGCAGTCGCTAAGTGTATGTGGTATCAACCTAGAAAATCCATGTTTTGCACATGGCCAATTATATGTCGCCTGTTCCCGTGTCGGAAAACCATCAACATTATTTATTTATGCGCCAGAACATAAAACTATAAATATAGTTTATCAAAAAGCATTCGAATAGAGAGAAGCAGTGAAGGGTATACTTAGAGGCTATTAGTTGCTTTCTAGAGCGCGCGTGGTGTTGAGCTCAGTGTTTACTTCAAAATGCCAAGTTAGCGATTTGTAAAAATATAAGTGAAATTATGGAACCCTATGCAATAAACGCTATTATGAAAATATATATGTATTTTGTTTTTCATTTAATACAATTAGTAAAAAGCACTCAAACACTTCTCAGAATCAGTTATTCGTTGTTTTTGTTGGATTATGAACTTGCGAGGCACCCACTTCGCTTACAGCTTTCGCCTCTTTAAGCTTAGCAAATATCTTTTCGGCGTGGATTACCCTGAGCCCAAATTCAACAGTATTTTCCCCAAAAAAGCAATGCTTTATTGACACACGAAATGCTTTATGATCCATTTTTTTAACTAACACAAGTTGCTTCCCAAAAATGCTATATCTCATTAACTAATAGTTATAATCCAACTAATAGAAATCATATAGATGGTAGTAGTAGTATTATCTATGTATCAGCCACAGTGAAGCGTGAACGGGTCCTCTAGTACTATATATATTTTGGCAGTGCACCGATTACGCCCATCTACGAACACGATTTTTTCTGTACTAAGCAATCCACATACCAAGTTTCATCGCGATATCGTAATTTTTACAGCTTGCACAGACGGTCGGACGGACAGACAGACCGTCAACTGGATATCAACTTTTCTCGTCATACTGATCATTTCTATTTAGTTAGGTGATAAGTACAACCGTTAGGTGAACAAAACTGGTTGCAAGGGTATAAAAATAACTAAACTTGAATTGAGACCCAATTAAAAAGCAGCAAGTGCCTCCTTGCATAATGAGCGCAATTGGCGACATTAAAAAGAACGGTGGGTAGAATATGTATGTAGGTTAAAGCAGTAGAAAAAAAGCAAAAAATACAATATACACGTTAACGATAGCACGACAGGCCAACTAGAGGCGATATATTTGCTTATAAATCTTTGATACACAACATATACAAGCAAATTCATATATACACAAACAAAATTACAGACATACACGACATACGTTTACAAACATTTGTCTGAAATTATGTAGATTTATGTAGAATTTCATGTACAGCCAAATGACCGAAGGCAATGATAATGAAATGCGCATAATACGCATACAATACAAGAACGGGCCGTATAGTGTATAGTGGATTTCCACTGAATATTTCTGTGGAATCCAGCGAAAGTGGTAGGCATGTTGTTGGCAATGTGAAAAGTATAGCATACTTTTAGACGTTTTAGCTATGTTACCCATAAAACTGCTTTAGCACTAAAAACGCTGTGCTCGCCGCATGATAACTGACAAGGCAAGAGCAAAATAATGTAAAAATATATTAGGCTAGTGCATAATAGTCTGAAAGGCAGCATTCGGGTAAGAAGAAAATCGTTGTGAAAATGAAAACTCGGAACAGAATTCAGTAGAGCTACCAATCGAGCTCTGTAAACCCACAAAAAATCATTTTAATTTGAATAAAGAGAAAGACCCACCAAAATTTTGCAATGCGAGAAAAATCCAAACGAAATACATCCAGCGGATACATTTACACGAACTATTATACTTGTATATGGTAGGTGTGTTGACAGGTAATGTATCTGTTGTTTTTTTTTAAGTTTTGTAAAACTTACACGAGAACTGCTATATATATTTCTGGCCTAATAATGAAAATGGAAATATTTATCAACGAAAATGTTTTTTTTTTTTCGTTGGATTTGGCTCGTCTTGGAAGACCCACATGGTCGATTTCTGTTTTGTTTCGGGCTCATACGCATAGCTCCATGATTCGTCACCTGTGCCGATCTTAAAAACGTCGTTTGAAGCACCGTGATCGTATTTTTGCAACATTTCTTTTACACCAATCCACACGAGCCTTTTTTTGAGCGATTGTCAAATTGTGCGGGGTCCAACGAGAACAAACCTTTTTTACGGCCAGGTGTTCATGCAATATCGAATGTATGCTGGTGAGAGAAATGCATAGGCATGCCTCTATCTGAAGGTATGTTACATGACGGTCTTGCATTATCAGTTCACTTACGGCATCGATGTTTTATGGTACAACGGCTGTTTTTGGACGACCTTCACGGAATTCGTCGTGATGTTATGAATTAAAACATTTATTTAAATATTTATATTTACTTTATTGGGCCAAAGAATATGACTCGCTTGTGTGAATCAATGAATATGACTCTTGCTTTGTTGAGTCAAAGAATATGACTCTTGCTTTGTTGAGTCAAAGAATATGACTCGCTTTGTTGAATCAATGAATATGACTCTTGCTTTGTTGAGTCAAAGAATATGACTAACTTAGTTTACAAAAATTCTTAATCTTAAATACAAAATTGCTAGTAAAGACAGAAAGCGAAATACAATTAAAATTCCAAAGAATTCTTATCAGCAAAATCAATAAGTGCAACGCCTCTTAAGAATGTCGATCGTAAAGACATACTTGAAGCAAAGCGGAAATGCACTTAAAATTCTTTAGAATTTTGGTTACAAATAATTGTCAATGCAATTTTGACTATTTTATAAACAAATGAATAAAATTAAAGAGTTCGATGACTCTTATGCACAATTAAGTGGAAAACAATAAAAGAACTTAGTTTATTTTAATTTACGTACTAATGACGTAAGTATGTTTAAGTGTACATGTATGTATGTATGTAAACAGACATACATGTATGTTTATATTAATATTTTGTGTGATGGTGAAGTGGATATCATAACTTATGTGTTAATGACGTAAGTATGTTTAAGTGTACATGTATGTATGTATGTAAACAGACATACATGTATGTTTATATCAATATTTTGTGTGATGGTGAAGTGGATATCATAACTCCCCCACCGTTAGCCTGAGGCTCCGACGAAGAGATTACATAAGTTCTGTTATTGTTTTTTATACAGATTATAA
>NC_064305.1:42799276-42842246 GCF_023373825.1 Bactrocera dorsalis
GAAAACAAGCCCATGTGGTGTGCCGTACATACACATATATAGGGTGATTTTTTAAGAGCTTGATAACTTTTTTTAAAAAAAAAACGCATAAAATTTGCAAAATCTCATCGGTTCTTTATTTGAAACGTTAGATTGGTTCATGACATTTACTTTTTGAAGATAATTTCATTTAAATGTTGACCGCGGCTGCGTCTTAGGTGGTCCATTCGGAAAGTCCAATTTTGGGCAACTTTTTCGAGCATTTCGGCCGGAATAGCCCGAATTTCTTCGGAAATGTTGTCTTCCAAAGCTGGAATAGTTGCTGGCTTATTTCTGTAGACTTTAGACTTGACGTAGCCCACAAAAAATAGTCTAAAGGCGTTAAATCGCATGATCTTGGTGGCCAACTTACGGGTCCATTTCTTGAGATGAATTGTTGTCCGAAGTTTTCCCTCAAAATGGCCATAGAATCGCGAGCTGTGTGGCATGTAGCGCCATCTTGTTGAAACCACATGTCAACCAAGTTCAGTTCTTCTATTTTTGGCAACAAAAAGTTTGTTAGCATCGAACGATAGCGATCGCCATTCACCGTAACGTTGCGTCCAACAGCATCTTTGAAAAAATACGGTCCAATGATTCCACCAGCGTACAAACCACACCAAACAGTGCATTTTTCGGGATGCATGGGCAGTTCTTGAACGGCTTCTGGTTGCTCTTCACCCCAAATGCGGCAATTTTGCTTATTTACGTAGCCATTCAACCAGAAATGAGCCTCATCGCTGAACAAAATTTGTCGATAAAACACATTTCGAACCGAACACTGATTTTGGTAATAAAATTCAATGATTTGCAAGCGTTGCTCGTTAGTAAGTCTATTCATGATGAAATGTCAAAGCATACTGAGCATCTTTCTCTTTGACACCATGTCTGAAATCCCACGTGATCTGTCAAATACTAATGCATGAAAATCCTAACCTCAAAAAAATCACCCGTTATTTAATTAGATAAGTAAGACTTTTAAAATAGTATATAAGGTTTACAAATCTATCTATATAAATAAAAATGAATTGTTGTTCGTTAGTCTGATTAAAACTCGAGAACGGCTGGGTTTTGCCGATTGAGCTGATTTGGTTTTAAAATGTTTGTCATAGTCCAGGGTAGGTCTAAGCGGTGAGCAAATAAGGAAAAATTGCGAGTAAGATAGAGTAAGACGACAATTCCATTTTCCCATATAAAAGTTAACCAAACTGTATGTACGCTCATAACTTTCATACGACTGAACCAAATTTGATAATTTTTTTTTTTTAATGTTCGTTGAGGTTCAAGGATGGTTTTTACGGAGAGAAACATTCAAATAATTGCCGGAACACCACTAAAAACAGCCTATTTCTTTTTCTCATACATTTTCCCATATAAAAGTTGACCAAACTGTATGTACGCTCATAACTTTCATACGACTGAACCAAATTTGATAATTTTTTTTTTTTAAATGTTCGTTGAGGTTCAAGGATGGTTTTTACGGAGAGAAACATTCAAATAATTGCCGGAACACCACTAAAAACAGCCTATTTCTTTTTCTCATACAAAAATGTTTGTTCATTAGTAACGCTAAGAGAACGGCTGAACCAATATTGATGCAATTTTCAGAGGTTATTCGTTGTGGATCAAGGAAGGTTTAGAATTAGATTCCAAAAAGTAACATTTTCCATCAAATTTTTTTTCAATTTTTGTTTGTTTTGTTTTTCAAAAGAAAAATTATTGAAAATTATTCAGTGAAAACTTTACGTGTATTATTGTAGATTGAAATTTGTTACGAAGCCACCAAGAGGTCGCCCTAATATTGATCGGTGTTCTTTTTGCCATCAAAGTATGGCAGCCCAAGGCAAGGCAAGCCAAGAAGTACTCCCAAGATGTGATGACATACGTGCGGAATTATGGATCGCGGTAAATCAGCAAGCGATCGTCACGATGCCACAGCACGACTTTTCAAACAACAGTTACGATGTTTGATTGACTTTATCTTGAAGCAACGTACATGTGGTGCTGTTGGATGCTAAATGTACTCTGTTGAGTGGCAAAATAGAGGTTTTCCGCACGCACACATTCTTCTTTCGATAATGGTTACACCAGATCAAATTGATGAAATCATTTATCCGGAAATTCCTGATGTAGAGAAAGAATAATATGAAGTGTTGGAAACCAATATGGTTCATGAACCTTGCGGACACTACAATCCTTTTTCGGTTTGTATATCTGACAAGAAATGCGCGAAACACTATCCACGTGCTTTTCTTTCGGAAACACAAACTGGAAATGATGGATATCAACTCTATCGGCGTCGCTTACCAGATAACAGAACATTCAGCATTTAACTTAGAAGAGTGAATATCGAAGTTGATAACACATGGATCGTACTATATTCACCACTATTGTCTAATTCATATTCAAAACTCATATCAATTTTTAGTATTGCAGTTCGGTGAAATCGATAAAATACGTTTGTAAGTACGTCACCAAAGGGAGCAACATGGCAATAAAGCGCTTTGTTGGATATTTACTTTTACAATTCATGAACGTTTTCCGACTGTTGTGCGTCTCGCAGTTAATTTGGAGATTGGCCAAAGAGTGTATTTCACCCCAGAGAATACAGTATAGCCAGTGGAATCATCGCCAGCAACAAAATTAACATTGACAAGTTTTTTCTCAACTTTCATCAGTGATCCGTTTGTGAAAACATTGCTCTATTCGGAAATACCTTGAAATTATACATGGAATGCATCGTCGAAGAAATAGTTACGCAGAAAGTAAGGCCAACCAGTAGATTGACATCCAGGTGTCTTATCAACTAATGCATTAGGACGAATTTACACAAACAACCTGAAAAACGACGATTGTTTCTACCTTTGGTTGCTATTGATTAATGTACACGGTTCAACTTTATTTGAGTCATTGCTTACTGTGAATGGTTCGATGTGTGCAAATTTTGGAGAAGTAAGCCAGCAATTACAATTGCTGGAACACGTTAATCACTGGAATGAAAATGATGTTCGCATACTTTTCGATATAAACATCGACATTGTCAAAGACATTTTACATCGTCTTCGCTAAAAATTGGAAATGGTACTGGTGAGTTCTAACGATTTGCCATTTCAGTTGAAACGTATTCCGTTTCCAGTGAAAATTGAATTTGAGATAACAGTCAATAGGACCTAAAGATAGTCGCATAGTGTGAGGCATACATTTGGAAATGCTATGTTTTTCACACGGCCGTGGCGTGCTCACGAGTTGGAAAACCATCTTTTCTGTACACCGGAACAGAAACCGAAGAATGTGGTTTATAAAGCTGCGTTACATTGAAAAAAAATGAAATGATAAATTTAACTTTCTTTTCATTTCAAACTACATAATTTCACGCAGGACAACGGCTGCGGGGTCAGCAAGTAGTTAATAAAGAAAAAAGAATCACTGCATAGTACAAACAAAGAAAACGCTGTGAAACGCTGAAAAATCCTTCACTTTTGGTTTTTAAGGAAAGCTGGTTTTCCTCGTAAATATAAACACCCTAAACTTTTCAGCCATAAATTTGATAAGTGATTTTTAAATTACTAAATAAGCATAGAGAAATGCCATGTTGTCTAAGTGCAAATTTTTGAACTCTTAAACGTGAATATTTTTAAAAATATTAGCTATTTTTATATTATTTTTGGATATTCCTTCTCTGGAGAAGCTCCCCTATCCGCACATACCCCATTTATACAGAAATTCGGTTTTTTACCCCTCCGCCAAAGTAATCGGAATGGTGCCAATATGTCGATAACAAATATTAAATTGTCTATAACATAGTCAAAAAACATAATTATCAATAAAAATTAAAATATATATTGACTTTGTTTCATACTATTTGCGAAATTTATGTACAATTGATTTATTTTTAACCTTTTCGTGTTTGAGTTGCTTACAAAATATAAAAAAGAAATGTGGTGTCGTGAGACACCAGGTAGGAACGAAGTTCCTTCGGCTAATGTAGAATCGATACAATTTGCTGATTAGTTTTTATTTAAGTACAGATAAGTATTAAGAAAATTTAGTATTTTAAGAAATAATGAATTACGTAAAATAAAAAAAAAATTGTAATTCAAATTATTAACTAAAATAACAAAATAATAGTCAAGTTTGGTAAAACCAAATGTGCATGCCTATAACTTGCCCAAGTAATTAAAGAATTTCACATTTCCGAGTTCTCTACAATCGACTTGGAAGTTTTGGGTATAGGTGCTGTTTATACGCATTTCTTTGATTTAGCCGAGGCTTACTTACGCTGCAGTTTCTTGACCCATTGATGGGTTTCTTTTTGCAAAGGTGTGCATATAGTCTAGGTCTTCGAAACTTCTACTTTGACCACAGCTTATTCCTCCCGTTCCGCGTGTAGCCTTATCTATTACTATATCCAATACGATGTTAAGGGAATATCTAAGTCTTGATTCAGAAATCTCAAGTAGAAAATGTAAATTAAAGTTTTAGATATAAATTTTTTATTATTTTAACATTACAAGAATACATAACAAAATCTGAAAATAGGTGCCGGGGTCTATGTATATATACGGTTTCCTGGTGGCTTGAGCAGTTTTGATTAGATTTAAACAATTCTTGGTCATAAGGTGGCATACAAAGATATTAATTGTGCAAAATTGTATCCAGTTATATTCATAGCTACTTGATTTGTGTACTGGAAACTGAACGAATCAAGTGGAATTTAAAATTGTGCTATATGGGAAGTAGGCATGGTTGTTGTCCGATTTCGCAATGTTACATAAGAATGTAAGAAGAATGTCACGTACTAAATTTTGTCGAAATCGGTCAGTCGGGTCCCGAGATATGGGATTACAACAAAAAGTTGGCGGTGCCACACTCATCGTCTAATTTTCAAAACGGCTCCCATAAAGCTTTCTCATACCATCCTGGTGGTCTCTGTCGTATTAAGTTATTAATTTATCGTGCTTTTAGTAGAAATAAGCGGGATTATCCGCCGATTTGATTGTTGTAGCTTAAGTGGTTTAAGAGCTATGTACATTATTAGACGGCGGGGCCACGCCCACTTTTTCAAAAGGTTGTGCCCACAGGTGCCCTTAGCTAGCTTCATATCTTAACTGAGCGCTTAGTTATGGAACTTTATATATTTTCGGTTAGTGGCGATTTGTGTTCGGACAGACAGACAGTCAACCGAAATTCAACTTTATATATAACCCTATATCTATTTCGCTTAGATTTAGGTGATACGTACAACAGTTAGGTGAACCAAACTATAATACTCTGTAGTAACTGGTTGCAAGAGTATAAAAAGTACCAGCTGATAATGTGGGGTCTCAAAAGATAGGGACGTGCCCATACAAATGATTTTAATCCTCCCAATAATCTGAAACTACCACATTTATAACAGTTCGGTGTTTTTTTTTAATAATAAAAACTTAAATTTTGGGATATGGGACCGAGACTTTGACTCCTCTTACCTTTTTATTTTTCTATAAAACCGTTTATATTTTTTTTATTTTATAGGAACTAAATAATGTAAAAAAACAAAAAATATCAGTTGTTGGCGTAAATTATGTATTACTTTAATGACTATCAGTCTTTCCAAAACTTTCCAAAAAAAATATGTACGAAAAACTGTTTCGTCGGTCTCGGGGGGTATAGGAAGGTTAAGGAAAACGAATTGAAAGAATATGGCAACACAATGAGACATTCAAAGCTCTAAAGCTTATTCACAAAAGCGCAACGTAAACTTTTTCAATGGTGAACAAATGTGCAGGGGAGCGAACACTTGGTTAGAGCCCGCCTAATAGTATGCAATTAATACTTTTTTCTTACGCACTTTTTCTTACGGTTTTACTCTCACTTTTTTTCTTTTTTTTTTTCTTCGCTAAAATATTAGTTAAATACTACATTTAGAGCATTATAACAAAAACTCAAACCATTAACCAACCTGCTCCAAAAAATATGCAACAATTCAACTCCCCATAAACGTACTTAGTGCAAGCACAATTCTCACCCAAAACTTATTTGCATACACAAGTATGTTATAGATTTTGATGCCCAATTATTCGGTTTTTCGATTCTTACGGTTTTACTATCACTTTTTTCAGTTAGGTCCCGCAGCAAAATCCCTATCTTTTCCAAGGCTGCCGTAAGGAACTTCGTTCTAAAAACGATAATCTATTAATATCTATAATGATCTCTATTCAGTATATTCAAAATGGCAGATAAGAGTTCTTTTTAATTCAGGTCTCAAATTTTAGGCAATATTTGGAGACTAACGCTGGAGACTGTTTAGTGAGTAGTAACTCGTCACAAATTGAGATTTTCCGTGCGGTTCTGTAATGTGAGACAGTCTCAAGTATCTAAATTTGAGATTTTAGTTAAAAACGATTTTTGAGATTTTGCTATTCTGTAAGTGACAGTGACAAAATCTATTACCACTAACTACCAGGTCTCAAATTTGAGGCAATATTTTGAGACTAACGTTAGAGACTGTAACTAGTCACAAATTGAGATTTTATCTCAAAATGACTCAAATAGAGACTGGTTACTGAATCCCGCTATTTACCTCAAAAAGAGAGTAGAGACTTGTAACAGAATCCCGCTATTAGCGTGTTTGTGGGGAGGAAAAATTATTTATTGTGTTGAAATTTGAAGCCTTGCAACTCTGCCAAAAACGATAGTTTCCGTACATATCGATATGCGATATATTTCTGTCCTGCTGTAGTTTTATGTGCTAATGTATTTGGGTATAATAAAATAAAAGATATAATTAGGTTAGAAGTATAAAATTTTGCTATATTTGTTTTGAAATTTACCATATTATATAAGCTTAGGAGGTATTGTATAATCTATTTTCAAAAATGCTAATGTTTGTTTATGACAATAAGATATAATGTTTTGCAGGTGGTACAAAACTTAATACAAGGTTCTTACCCTGCATATGTATATACAATTCAATCTAATATGGTGTTAACTTCAGAGAGAAAATACTTCAGTAGTGAATCACATATTGATGAAGGGAATACTTTAGTCCAGAATGACTTTATGTTAACAAATGACAAATGTTTCCTCTGTGATCGCGATTTCGTTGAAGGAGAAGACACTTTCCTAATTTTTGAAATGCGGCTGCGTGAGGATGGTGGAATTGATAACCCTTTGTCTCTTGTATTAGCAACTGCTTTAGGCAGAGAATTAAATGAAATTAACTCGCATTCCAACGTAAGAAACAAATATTCTTTTAAGATTTAATATAACTTTATTTCTTGCAGTTACTCTGCTTGTCTTGCAATACAAATATTTTGGAGTTTGAAAAACTACTTCATAACTTTTGCGAACTGCGAATAAAAATAATCAAAGCGTATAATCGAACTGTTCAAATATACAACATAGATCCAATACTTATTGATGGTGAAAACGAGATATCTCGAATAGAGAAGCCTGAATTAAGTGAATTAATTGAAAATATAATGATTGATGAATTGCATAGCAAAACTCTAGACGGAAATTCAACCGAATGCCAGAATGAAAGCTTAGGATCCTTTGGCGATGACACTGCAGAAGCTATTGAGACGAATGTTCTTGTGAACACAGAACTCACGTTGGATGACAGTGTAGTGGACTTAATAGAAGAGCTTACCGATAGCGAAGAAATGATTACTGAATCTAAACTTTTAAATATTGAAACGCAATACGAGGCACAAAGTGAAAGTTCTCAATTCAATAATTACAGCGGCATTATTGCGAACTTAACAGAAAATCCTCAGCAAGGTAAGTCTTCAGTTTGATTGATACTGTAATAACCACGATTATAGCATTTATTTTTGATATCGTATTTATTATAGACAATTATTATTATTTACTTGGAACTAAATTTATTATATTTCCGTATATTCATTTATGACGTGTAACCGGAACTAAGCTTATACTTATATCCATACTGCTATAATAAGGGCACAATTCCGATTTCTTTGGCGCCGCGATTTGAAGGTACCGTTGGAAAGAGGAAGTCCTCCTGATTAAAAAAACATATAATGTTATAGGGTCCGCAAATGCCTAGTTTAGGAGATATTCGGCCTTAAAGTTCAAAAATTCGCAAAATTGGACCATTTCAAGGAGTTATTTCACCACTTTAAACACTTTTTTCTCATTTTTCACATCAAATTAATTAAATTGCATTATAATCTTTTAAATAAACCTATATTTTACTCTTTTTTCACGTTTTTTTACCTAAAAATTTTTATTTTAAAAATCACATTTTACACTTGTGTGAACCTCATTTGTTTACCAAAAATTACGATGAAATGGAGCGCTGCCATGTGATGATAAGGCAATTCGATGAAATTCCTCTTTTTCGCAAAAATTCCTCTATTCATGCATATGAATATTTTCTTTTTTAAATTTATTGAGCAAATAAGTAATATTATATACAAATTAACTTCCCTTGTGTGAGAAGTATTAAAAATATATATATTCCGTACCGCTACGCGCGGTAGAAATTAAACACAAGTGTTGGTTTTGAGTGCGATAATATATGGTGCGCTTCGATCATCAAGATGATCTCTCAATACGCTTGCCGATTATCCACTGGTCTTTATTAGTAACATCACTTATATTTATATTCTTATAATTCTATGCTTATTACTAAAGATGCTTTGGCATTACATTAAGTGATGAAATGCCAGAGCATTGGATTTCCAATTATTCTCATTATCAAAACAAATAATGGAATATTGAATTTTGCTTACTTATCAAAACAAGTGATGTATTGATTTCTAATTAATTAAAGTATTCTGCTGACCAAGCAGTAATACTGTGAGAAGATACAATTGTTTACATTTATCATTAAGTATCTGTGTGGCTGCTGCCGTTAACTCCCCCCTCTCTAAGATGAATCGTCCCCGATTCAGTATCATTTTTTGATATATTGTAAATGCTCTCTAAAACAGCATTATATGACAATTCTTGAAATTTTAATTTTTTGCTTTGCTTATTGGTTTTATATAATTTTTTTAATTTTAAAATCTTATAGATTATGTATATTGTTATTAATAGTACAAGTATTACAATTATGTACCAGAAAAGTGATTGATTTTTAAATTCTTTAATTCGTTCACTCAAAATATTTATGTTTTCAAATTTAAATTCTTTATTCTGTGTTTCCATATATTCTATAATTTCATAATTATTAATATGATTATTTTTTAAATAATTCCAAATTTTACAATAAATATTTTCGTAAGTTATATTATCAATATTTGTATAATTTTCGAATGTTACAAGGTAAACTCCATTTATGGCAGAGTCATCTATAGTATGATTTCCAGAGACTAATATTGTTCCTTCTTTAATTATATCTGTCTTTATGTTTTTCTTTAATTTTTTTACATTTTCCTTTTTTATTGGACAAAATATCTGATAGGCAAGTATTTTTACTATTAATTTTACAATAGGTATTTATCATTTCTTTTTTGCAGTTTTTTATATTTATATATTCTTTTTTGCATTTCGCAATTTCATTATCAATTATTAATTTGCCATCTCTTTGTGTAATTGCTCTTACTTCATAATATTTATAATTTTATATATAATTTTTGGGTATTTAATATATGTTTATAACTATTACATCTTTATTCTGTACTATTTTAAAATTTGAAATATCTATTAAATCAGTTATTGTCAATCATCCATGATGTCTGTCATTGTATTAGTAATTAATGTTAGAATAATTAAGATTTAATATTATCTTTATGTACTATTCTATTCCTGTAGTTAATTCTAACTTTATTCCCTAAGTCTTCTTTTACTACCTGTTCCTTGTATCTAGGATTTAGTTTATTTCTCTCTCCTGTAATCTTTTCATATATAACATCTCCGCATAAATATGTTTTATTAATTCTATTTTTATTGTATCTTTCTAGCATTTTAGTTTGTGCTAATAAAAGTTTGTCTGGTAAAATATCATGAGAGACTTTATTATAAAGTACTTCAAATGGTTTCTCATTAGTATGTATAGTTTTATTATATTGTTGGGCAGCTCTAAATATAGATTCTGAAAAGCTTATTAAATTATATTCTTGTTTAATACATCGCGAAATTTCAATTATTGTTGAATGTACCCTCTCGATTTGACCATTCGTGGTACTATGATTTGGGTTACAAAAAAATATTTCTAGTTGAAGTCTCTGCATCAAGGACTTAAATTGTACGGTAGTGAATCCTGGTTCGTTATCAATTGTTAATTTCTTTATATTAGGGAAGCTTTGTAATATTTCTAACACTTTATCTTCTAAATTAATCTTATCTTCGATTTGCTTAAAAACCAAAAATTTGGAATAGCTATCTATACACGTAATGAATTTTAAAGATTGCGCATAGAATATATCCATGTGTATCTGTGCTCCTTCCTCTGTAGGTATTGGGACCTCTCCAATTGGTATTTTTATAGGATGTCTATCATATTTGTTTTTATTACATATGTATGTCGCAATTCCTTACATATTCTTTGAATTGTTTTCTCATTTCAGGCCAATAATATTTTTTGCAAATTTGATCCAAATTTTCTTGGTAACTTCTATGTGCTGTGTATGCGTTTGTTCTATTATAATTCCTTGGTCTTCTCTGTTTGTTATGTCAATTGCAAAATTTTTCGCATATATGAATTTATTAGTAAATGTTTCTCTTATTTTCGCTTGTATTTCGTACAGATCCTCTATTGAGCAATGTATTGCCGTAACTATATTTGGTTTGATGTATTCCTTTAATATTGTGATTAAATTATCAACAGTATCATATTCAATTTAATGTCTAATTTTTCCAAATTCTTGAATTTGCTCATGTATTGTAAATCTATGTTTACTTAGTAAAATTTGTTGTTTAAATTGGTTTAATGGTTTTTTTTTGTCTCGGGTATCTGAGTATGATCACTACTTTCAGCTGAATGTTGAGTTACTGTGGTTGACGATTCGTCGGATAAATTATTAAGAAATTGTCGTGATAGAGCATCTGCTATCACATTTGTTTTACCTGGTTTATATATAATTTTTGCTCCATATTCTCCAATTAAAGCATGCCATCTTTTCATTTTGGCATTTGGATTTCTAGGTGAGACTGCAAATGTTAGTGGTTGGTGATCAGTATGAATTTCCAAATCTGAAACTCCGTATAAATAATTTCTTAGATTTTTTAATGCCCATACGATAGCGTATAGTTCTTTTTCGTTAGTCGCGTAATTTTTTTCAGTTGAATTTAATGTTTTAGATATAAATGTAATAGGTTTGCCCCCTTGGCTTAAGACTCCACCAATAGCTTCATTTGATGCATCTGTTGTTAATATAAATGTTTCGTTAAAATTTGGTTGAATTAATTCAACTTGATCTACTAATATAGACTTCAATTTCTCAATTGCCAAAAGTCCTTCTTGTTCCAATCTAATTTTAATTTTTTTAGACATATGTTGTGAAACTCTTCCGTTTTCACCTGATAAATATATTGTTAATGGTTTTGCTATTTTAGCATAATTTTTAATAAACTTCCTGTAATATCCAATCATTCCTAGGAAACTTCGTAACTGTCGTAGAGTTGTTGGAACCGGAAAATTTAAAATTGTTTCAACTTTTTTGGGATCTGTCTTTATAACATTATTTGCAACAATATATCCCAAAAATTCTACTTCTTCTTGGTAAAATTTAGATTTTTGTAATGAAATTTTCATATTTGCGTTTTTTAGTACTTCTATTATTATACTTAAATGTTTTTTATGTTCCTCGAAGCTTTTTGAAAATACGATTATATCGTCAATATAAACATGACAAAATTTTCCAATAAAGTCCCTTAAAACATTGTCCATCGCCCTTTGAAATATACTAGGCGCGTTTTTTAAACCAAATGGCATTCTTAAAAATTCGTATTTTCCGTTATTTACTGAAAATGCAGTTTTTTCAATATCGTGTTCTTTAATAAGGATCTGGTGAAAACCCTATTCCAGATCTATTGTGGAAAAATATTTCGAACTTCCTAAATTTGAAAGTATTATATTCCTATCCGGAATTGGATATTTATCCGATTTTGTTACTTCATTTAATTTTTTATAATCGATTACCATTCGCAATTTCGGCGTACCGTCTTCATTTACACCTTTTTTTGGTACAACCCAAATTGGTGAATTATATGCGCTCTTACTTGGCCTTATTATTTTATCTTCCATCAATTTTTTTACCTCTTCGTTTATGAAAGAATTAGCAGAAAGAGGATATGGGTATTGTTTACTCCATATAGGAGTTTCAACAATTGTCGTTATATCCGTTCGAAACGGTAAATTCATATTTATTGCAGAATGTATTTGATAGATTTCATTTCTAATTTCCTCTCTTAAATTTTCAATTTCATCTTCGTTTATGCCGGTATTTCCTTCGACTGGCGCTTTAGAGAACTTTTCCTCTAAAATAATTTTGTTTACATAGTTTTCCTCTTCTATATTGCCGGTATTATCATCGGCTGGCGTTGTAGAACTTCTTTGTTCCACAATATATTTTTTATTTAATTTGCCGGTATTATCATCGGCTGGCGTTGTAGAACTTCTTTGTTCCACAATATATTTTTTATTTAATTTGCCGGTATTATCATCGGCTGGCGTTGTAGAACTTTTTCGTTCCACAATATTTTTTGCATAATTATTGCTTCTACTCTGCTGGTATAAATCTTCAGCTGGCGTTGTAGAGCTTTCCTGCTCCACAGTATTTATTTTTTTATATTTGCCGGTATTTCCGTCGGCTGGCGCTTTAGAAGTCTTTGCTTCCAAAGTAATTCCGTCCTCCTTTACGATCTTTAAATTATCCTTACTTTTCTGATGCTCATATTCGCATCCTAAGCTAAATATATCCTCCTCTGTTTCATTATTTATTATTAATTTCTTTTTTTCCAAGTTAATCACAGCATTAATGTCGTTCAAAAATTTGTATCCTATTAATAAGTCTGCTTCCAAATTTTCAATTTCGTAGAATATTTGTTTTTTACCGAATAATGTGATAATGTGATAATAGCGTATTATCGAAAAGCCATTAATTGTTTTTACTCTTTTTTGTATATCCAATTTATTTTTATTTTTGTATATTCCTGATTTAATATAGCAACTAGTTGCTCCTGTATCTATTAATATTTTAAAGTTTTGACCAGTAACCCTGTCATCTAGAAATATATATGGCAGAGTTAATTTTGGCCTAAAAAATGATCCTCCTTAATATTATTAATGCGCTGTGTCTTAGTCGGTGGCTGCACATTCTGTTGTGTACTTCCATGTGGCCTTTTTTCTAAATTGTTTTGGTTAAATGTTGTTGGCTTTTGCAACATACGGTTGCGTGTATGGATGCTTGAGTCGACATCCATTGGTGTAGGTCGTGGTTGGTTATTCTGGTATCCCATTCTTTGGTTATAATTCCTTTGTGGTTGGACTTGTGGGAACCGTAAATTATTATTAAAATTACCATTATTGAATCTGTTGTTAGAAGTATGTTGCCTGTTATTATTGTTGGGATTTGAATAGTTTTTTCCAAATTGTAATGCGAATGCTGCTCGCATATTGTTGGATTCTAATTCTTGTGCTTTTGCTAAAGCTTTTGGTAAGTCGCTTGGCGATAGTGAAAATAAAATGTTTGCTAAGTTTCCGTTTAGCCCCGTTATAAATGTGCGTAAGGCATCCCGCCTATTTTTAGCATTAAATTCTTTAGTTACGGCACTAACTGATCCGTAAGTCATTATCGTTTTTTTAATTAGCAATGTTAATTTCTCATTAACCTTATTATAAAATTCGATTATGGAGTAATTGCCTTGACGCAAAATACTCATTTCTTGCTCAATTATATGAGCTGGTCGCTTGTCGGCGTAAGCGAAATCTAATCGTGCTAGAATAGCATCAAAATTTAAAACCGTTCCGTGGTTGGACAAAATGTCATTAGCATCGTGAGTAATTTTATTTCTTAATATTGTCAATGCAGCAAAATACCTACGGCTGCCTCTTACGTATAAACTCATCGCATTGTTAGCCGATTCCTTCCAGCTAACATATTTATTCTGTTTTCCCCCAAATTCTGGTAAAGACTTTATTACTTCTAGGGATTCGTCACAGCGAATCTCTGAATTTATTACTTCAGGTTCGTAATCTGTTATTGTTGTAGACTTCGTTAAGTCTTCTATTTGTCTGCGCATTTCAGATATTTCTAATCTAAGTGATGCATTCGTTGCGGCAATTAGTCTTGCGACTAAGGTCTCATTTTCGCTAGTTAAAGCCATTTTTATTTATTAATTTTCCTTTTCTTTAAATATGGGCAATTTTTAATTTTATGGTTGCTTTTACAATAATGCAACCTTTCGTATTTTGGAGCACTTGCATTACTCCCCATTTAAAACAAATATTCCTTTTTTGATACTTCTATCATCTCTATAGTCTCAGACATAACTGTCTCCTGATTATAATAATCCTCAAGTGTGGCCTTCTTATCTTTTCCTATATATTTAAAAACTTTCTCCATACATTTAATTTTAAGTTTATCTTTATTTACATCCCTTTCTTTTTTGTTAATGCTATCGACTAATACAAATCCTTCAAGATTTCTAACTATTCTGTCTATTTCGTTATAGTCCAAGTCAGTTGGTAGAGCATCCGTCATTTTGTTTTTTATTTTTTTTTTATTTCTAATTTTTATTTTTTGATCCTTTCTAGGAAAGGAGACTCTTTTATTCTGGAGGGTCTGAAGTTCAGAATCGCAGATTTGAGTTTTATTATAAACCGGGGGCCCCCCTTGCGGTGGTGAATCGCGTTTTTTTTAATATTTTATTATTTGGCTGGTCGAGCCTTTATTTAAAATTTTTAAGATTTAATTTTGTACTTTTTTATTTTATTTTTTTTTTTTGAATCGCGGTTTCAAAATATTTTATTACTTGGCTGGTCGAGCCTTCAATGATTCTTAATAGTTTAAACTTAATTGCTAAAATTGATTGTCTTATATATTAATGTACTAATACATTTGATAAATGTGGATAATAAAATCTTACTCCTTCTTCTCCTCGTCTTTTGTGGTGTGTTGTAATTTCCTTAGTCCTTGGTTTCCCTCGATGGCTACGCCGCTGCTTGACGTGCAATGCCTAATGATGTTTTTTTGTTTTTTAAATATTTGTATTTTGTGATTTAAGTCACTCTTTACTTTTTTATTCACTGTTCATTTTTAAAAATTTATTTAAAAAAAAAATTTTGTTCTTATTTATTCTGCGATTGTCACAACACAACAAGTAATGAAGTTTTTGCTCACTTTACTTCAAGTTTGGTTTGGCTTTTCTCCCTATTTTTGGGATACTTGTTTTTTCTTTTTAATTTTTAATGCGTTATTCACATATGTACTACCTCTCGCATGAGGTTTATGTACGTTTACCGGTTAGTGTTCACTAATCGCGACCGTTATGGTTCTAGGGATACATTTCTCTCCCTTTATACGACGAACACGTGCCTTAACGTTGGGCGCCAATTAACTTCCCTTGTGTGGGAAGTATTAAAAAAATATATTCCGTACCGCTACGCGCGGTAGAAATTAAACACAAGTGTTGGTTTTGAGTGCGATAATATATGGTGCGCTTCGATCATCAAGATGATCTCTCAATACGCTTGCCGATTATCCACTGGTCTTTATTAGTAACATCACTTATATTTATATTCTTATAATTCTATGCTTATTACTAAAGATGCTTTGGCATTACATTAAGTGATGAAATGCCAGAGCATTGGATTTCCAATTATTCTCATTATCAAAACAAATAATGGAATATTGAATTTTGCTTACTTATCAAAACAAGTGATGTATTGATTTCTAATTAATTAAAGTATTCTGCTGACCAAGCAGTAATACTGTGAGAAGATACAATTGTTTACATTTATCATTAAGTATCTGTTTGGCTGCTGCCGTTAACTTACATGTATTAATATTATATGTATATACATATGTGTAAATAATATTATATAATAATATTACGTAATAAAGTGTGAAGTATACAGTACAGTATGAAAACTCTAATTTTATTTCAATATGTGTGCATGATAATCAAAAAATATAACCACTTCATACCCAAAACTCATATTTTAAATATAATAATATACGAGTATATGTATATCGTCGACTAAAATACAAACTAATGTGTTTAAATGAGTTAAGCATCCGCCCACTCTACCCGGAAAAACTGGCGCACCTTAATAAAACAGCTCAGTTCACCACAGCAGATGACACTAAAACAGAACTCACCACATCTGTAAACCAACCCACTCCGCAAAAGGATGGACAAAAAAAAGCGGACACACTTCGTTACATACAGTTCGCATATCAACATACGTTCACCGATCTCGCGCTGCAATAAAATCTCGCACAATAAATCGGATCAATCCTGCATTAGCATTCAACTTTCGGTTTTGATATTTCCACGTTGGGTCACGTCGCCACCAACTTCCATTTATTTACTTCGTGGTACATCGATCCTGTGACTTGATACGACGACGAGCCTGTGCGATAAATTCTTTGGGCACCCAATTCGGTTGGCATCCACATTTTAATAACATTAAAAACGTTTACTTTTATAAAAAACATTTGTACATACATATATTAAATAAACATTAAATTAAAACGATTGTTCATTCTAAATAAGTTGGTGTTTTCTTTGGCGATCATAAAAGTGGTTTGTACTCCCGTTTGCATATGCAACCAACACTCTTAAACACAATGTATCATCAAAAATAAATGGAAATCGCTGACAGATATAATAATCAAAATTTATCCATTTTATAACGAAAACTTAAATTTTATTTCAATATTGGATATAAAGTGGTTATATTTTTTGGTTATTATGCACTCATATTGAAATAAAATTTAAGTTTTCGTTATAAAATGGATAAATTTTGATTATTATATCTGTCAGCGATTTCCATTTATTTTTGATGATACATTGGTTTGTATTTTATCGACGATATATACTCGTATATTATTATATTTAAAATATGAGTTTTGGGTACATATATATTGTCACCTAAAATACAAACCAATGTATCATCAAACATAAATGGAAATCGCTGATAGATATAATAACCAAAATTTACCATTTTATAACGAAAACTTAAATTTTGAGAAAGGTTTACTACGCGAAAGTACTTCAGTCACCCCTGGTATTCGCTCGGCCAGGGTTATTTTTTTAGAGCGCGGCCGAAGGCCGCCAACGCAGAAAGGAGTACTACGCGAAAGTACTTCAGTCACCCCTGGTATTCGCTCGGCCAGGGTTATTTTTTTAGAGCGCGGCCAAAGGCCGCCAACGCAGAAAGGAGTACTACGCGAAAGTACTTCAGTCACCCCGGGTATTCGCTCGGCCAGGGTTATTTTTTTAGAGCGCGGCCGAAGGCCGCCAACGCAGAAAGGAGTACTACGCGAGAGTACTTCGGTCACCCCGGGTATTCATATGTATAATATAATATTATCACACGATTTTACTTATCTGTGTTTATTAAATATACATAAATCACATATTATTCATATATGTATGTATGTATATAGAAAAGTGTTCACATATTCAATTTTAGCTTGAAAAATCTTCTTTATAGTTTTTTTATAGTTAATAAAGAAAAAGGAATCACTCGAAAGTACAAACAAAGAAAACGCTGTGAAACGCTAAAAACGTCCTTCACTTTTGGTTTTTAAGGTGTGGCAATGCTGGTTTTCCTCGTAAATATAAACACTCTAAGCTTTTCAGCCATAAATTTGGTAAGTGATTTTAAATTACTAAATTTTGCTGAAAAATTACAAAATAAAAGTGAAAAGTGAACTTATTTCAATGTTAAGAGTGTATATTTAAATATAGTGAGTGAAAAACGTGAAAATATTCTGTGAAACATGGAGAAATAACATGTGTTCTTAGGGCAAATTTTGAATTTTTAAACGTGAATATTTTTAAAAATATTAGCTATTTTTACATAATTTTTTGGATATTCCTCCTCTAGAGAAGCCCCCCTATCCGTACATATCCCATTTTCCCGGAAATTTGGTTTTTTTTTACCCCTCCGCCAAAGTAATCGGAATCGTGCCTATTCCTCCTCTAGAGAAGCCCCCCTATCCGTACATATCCCATTTTCCCGGAAATTTGGTTTTTTTACCCCTCCGCCAAAGTAATCCGAATCGTGCCATAATAAGAACTAAAGGTTCTTCAAAATGTGTTTATCTAAACATTTTTGGTGGAAACTTTAGTATACCATCCCACGATTTCAGGGTTAAAAGTGGTATGTTTGGACAGGGCGGATGCTCCAGATTAAGAAAATATATAAATGTTGCCGCCGCAAACTTGCAGTTTTTTTTTTGAAAATTTTGCAAACTTTATCTTGCAATTTCTCGATTTCTAGTAATTATTTAATTCATACTATGCACTTTTTATGCACTTACACTTCGCTACATTGTTTCTACATATTTTTTCCAGTAATTATTTAGATATTTGCTTAAAATAAGCATTTTATATTTTACACAATATTCATTCCATGAACAATAACAAAAGTATTCCTTGTTGACAGATAATAAGTGTTGCCATACTTACACATTTATCAAACGAATAAAAATGAATATAAAAACTCAACAAATACCATCTGAAATAAATTTTCCATTGTAATAAAAAAAGTTTTAAGGGGAAAACTTTAATATACCATCCCACGATTTCAGGGTTAAAAGTGATATGGTTGAATAGGGCTGATGCTCCAGATTAAGAAAATATATAATTGTTGCCGCCGCAAACTTATAGTTTTCGAGATATTTGCATTTAAAGTTGAAAATTTTATCTTGCAATTTTTCGATTTCTAGTAATTATTTATTTCATATTATGCACTTTTTATGCACTTATACTCCATTACATTGTTTCTACATATTTATTTTTTAGTAATTATTCAGTTATTTGCTTAAAATAAGCATTTTATATTTTACACAATTTTCATTCCATGCACAATAACAAAAGTATTTTATTTAAATGCAGATATCTCGAAAACTATAAGTTTGCGGCGGCAACAATTATATATTTTCTTAATCTGGAGCATCAGCCCTATTCAACCATATCACTTTTAACCCTGAAATCGTGGGATGGTATACTAAAGTTTCCCCCTTAAAACTTTTTTTATTACAATGGAAAATTTATTTCAGATGGTATTTGTTGAGTTTTTATATTCATTTTTATTCGTTTGATAAATGTGTAATTATGGCAACACTTATTATCTGTCAACACGGAATACTTTTGTTATTGTGCATGGAATAAAATTTGTGTAAAATATAAAATGCTTATTTTAAGCAAATAACTAAATAATTACTAAAAAAATAAATATGTAGAAACAATGTAATGAAGTATAAGTGCATAAAAAGTGCATAATATGAAATAAATAATTACTAGAAATCGAGAAATTGCAAGATAAAGTTTGCAAAATTTTCAACTTTAAAAGCAAATATCTCGAAAACTATATATTTGCGGAGGCAACAATTATATATTTTCTTAATCTGGAGCAGCAGCTCTATCCAACCATACCACTTTTAACCCTGAAATCGTGGGATGGTATACTAAAGCCGACCCGTTTTAAGGCTTATATGTGTATTTAATTGCATCTACTAATTTTACAAAAGGATCATGATGATTATTTGCAATATTTTTTCTCCAAATATATTCAAAAATTAAATTGGAAAAATCTTCGCTATTATTATAATTGTCCTTAATAAAAAAACGTTTAATTACGCGCCACTGGGACTCGATGCGTTGAGTGTGGGTCCCGTCCTCGGCAACAAACGGATTATCGGGGTCGCTGTGATTAACCCGTCGGTGCTCAATCCCGTGACAAGCCAGACAGTCGTATGCCTTCCAGTAATCAGTACATATTTATATGAGCGCCTCAGCAGACCTGACATTGCCGGGACATACCTCCAGCGTAAGGTCGTCACTCCCATCCTCAACCATCCCAAGAACCCAGTGGCCCTCGACTCTCCGCCCGAAAGTAAGAAAAGATATATAAATTACATAAAAAAAATTATATTTTTATTATTACCTTTGTTGTATTTTCTCTTCCCAAATTTGCTTTCATCTATTTGAACAGTTTTACCAGGGCCACCAATTTTACCTACCGCTACCTGATGGTCAACCTGGTATAATACTACGGCTTCGCGGCAGTAATTATACCAGTCAGTTAGATAAAACTGGTTCCCTGATAAAACTGTTTTTCCTCACTTCCGCATGTGACCAATGAGATGCATACGCATACATTATCACTCGACCTTGCCAACGCAGTTCGCTTCCGACAATCCCTTTTCCGGCATCGGAACACCTCAACAGTGCTACTTTTATTTAATGACAGCGTCATTGGCACTTTATGGGTACGGCTCAAACCTTGTTCTTCGGCAAAGGAAATACATTTATCTTTAGAGTCAAATGTTTGGATTATTTTTCCAATATTCCACATTGACTTCACTTCCGGCGCTTTAAGCACATTGGTTCGTTTTATGACAGCTCGCCTGGTTGACGCTCCGACACAATCTATTTAAATACCTTAAGTTATATTTTTATCAATTTTAAACTTATATTACTTACTTGATTAATTTGCACTCATTTTTTAAAATACAACTTTTAATAATAATATGTTTATATATATTTTAAATTTTATATACTTTAAATTTTTATTTATTGTATATTGTAATTAAAGTACCCCTTAACTTTTTATTATTATATATTTATATGGTTGTCAAAAAAGTCTTGCGGTATTTTCGCTAGTTGGCGCTGAAAGCGCGTAGTTCTAGTTTTATTCGTCGCATCGGGTCATGCTATACCTTTCTGGAAAGCTCATTTCACGCGCTAACACGTGTTTGATTGATTGTCATTTCTTTTAAGTCGTTCGTGAGTTATAGCGTCGCAAACATGGAGAAAAATAAAGAGAAAATACGGCATATTTTACAGTACTATTTACTACGATAAAGGCAAAAATGCATCTCAAGCCGCCAATAAAATTTGTGCAGTTTATGGACCCGATACAGTTTCCATTTCCACCGCACAACGATGTTTTCAACGTTTTCGTTCTGATGTAGATGTGGTCGAAGATGCGCCAAACATCAAACATCAAACCGTTGTAAACCATTTGAAGAAGCTTGGAGTCACTAAGAAGCTTGATGTATGAGTGCCACACGAATTGATTCAATAATAAAAATATCGGAAGACTTTTTTGACAACCCAATATATATTTTAAATTTTATGCTATTTAAATTTGTATCCTGAATTTATGCCTGTATCCAATCGCGGGATTCAAATGAAATAAATATGAAACTTATTACAAAACGGGAAAAAAGAAACGGTACATTCTTTAGTTGTAACAATACCCGTTACAGAAAATGTAATGCACTTCTTTCTGCATTGGCGGAATACTTTTGTTATTGTGCATGAAATGAAATTTGTGTAAAATATAAAATGCTTTTTTAAGCAAATAACTTAATAATTACTGAAAAAGCAATAAGTAGAAACAAAGTAGTGAAGTGTAAGTGCATAATATGAAATAAATAATTACTAGAAATCGAGAAATTGCAAGATAAAATTTGCAATATTTTCAAATTTAAATGCAAATATCTCGAAAACTATTAGTTTGCGGCGGCAATAATTATATTTATTCTTAATCTGGTTTTATCCAACCATACCACTTTTAACCCTGAAATCGTGGGACGGTATACCAAAGCCGACCCCATTTTTGAACAATACTGCCAAATACTTTGTTAGTGTTGCGATTTTGTAAATATTTTAATTTTATGTGTCAACTACAGTTAAACACAGTTAAAATATCGTCATTTTTCCACGACCGGAAAATCATAGTGAATATTTGTACAAATAACTAAATGTGTGCTATTTCCTTGTCTAATGAAATGTCGATTGAAAGGAGTAACAACACGAAAGTAAGCATGATAATGGTCTAAAATTCAAATTCTGAAAGATTAAGGTGACTTTAATTTTTCGTACTGAATTCCATATCAGAATTTTACCTAGCTCAAGTTGGTACAGTTTATGCGATGAGAGGAATTTATATTATAAATCTAATATATATAATATCAAAGTTGCCAACGCAAGTTGCGACACTAGTCTTTACGGCTGTGCAATCTGCACATGGTTCGCGCGCAGCGTCGCCACTCACTCCGAGTAGCCAACAGTGGACCTCCACGGCCCCGAGGAGCTCAAACAGGCAACATAGCTCCCACCTTCATCCCGCTCCTCGGGGAGAAGCCACGCACACGCCACTCCTTCATCCTCAGGATCACGCATGGATACCCGTGACAAACCCGTGTACTTCCATTCAACGGCAACGGATTCCAGAGTAAGATCGAGGAGATAGTTGCACTTATGAATCGGGAACGCGTATCGATAGCTGCGGTCCAAGAAACCAAGCTAAACAGTCTTAGTTACGTAAGATCGCGAGCGATATAATGGTGGTGGCCTAGCCTTCAAATTGCACAACACAAATAATCGATGAAGACATCGACCGCAGGGATACTACCCTAGAATTTCAGGGTATAGCTATCCAGTCAAGTGATGTCGAGATCGAAATATTTAATATATACATCCCCCCAATTACATGTTGCTCTACAGGACATCATCCGAATATAGATAGGTGCTTTGGTAATCCTGCCTGTCAAACGATGGTACGGGGATGGAGCTGGCGGTACAGATTGACGATTTGATATTCTGCACAATAAATGACGAAGCCCCCACCAGAGTTATGGGCACCTGTAATAGCTCGCCCGATATTACGATTGCTAGTGGTGGTCTGATAAATAGCATAACCTGGCGACCTATGGTAACTCTCGCATCAGACCATCTACCCAATATTATCTCGATCGAGAAACCTCCCATTTGTCCCTGTGGACAACCGTAGCTTCGTTAACTTTAACAAAACTAACTGGGTCGGCTTCACAGAATTTACAGAGAACACCTTCAACGCTTTACCCATTCCTGTGGACGTATCCTTTGGCGAACATCGTTTCCGCAAGGTGATCGTAGCAACTACCCCTCGCTTCTTCCCGGCTGGAAAAATTGCGGAACTCCGCCCTAATTTCCCACCCTAAACATCTGTATTATCTAACGAGACGACACCTTACGCCATGCCGATGCCGTTGATCCCTGAATAAGGGATCAATTTAGAGACTCGGCGATTGGTAAACCAACATAAGCGGACGAAATATAGAGCACGTGAAGACCTGCAACCTCTCCACCAGTGTGAGTATGCTTTGGTCTACTGTCAAGGCTTTATCTAACCCGGCCAGGCATGATGACCGAATTAAAGTTCAATTCAATGGCAATGCTTCTTCGGAGCCGAAGAAGTGTGCGAGCGACTTTAGCCGGCAATTCACTTGCACCCTTCGATAGACAAAACCGAGCGATGTGTTAACCGATGGCTGCGCAAAATGGCAAACGACTGCGCGCCATTTACTTTCACCGATGAGGTTCAGAATGTCATCAACAAAGCGAAATCATCCAAATCCATTGGCCCTGATGGAATCAACATACTTTTGCTAAAGCATATAGGCTCGACGGAAGTAAGCTACCCAACCAAGGTGCTCAACCAATGTGTGGAAACTCGGAAAAGTGGTCCCACTACTGAAAATTGGGAAACCCGCCAACAAAGGGGAGTCCTATCGAGCGATAACTCTCTTCTCCCCAGACACTTGAGACCTTGCTACCCGCAACCTTCACTCACTATATGAGCGGTTATCAATTTCGGCAAGAAAACGCTAAACTGAGAAGAATTAAACAGGGGGTTCCGCAGGGTGGTGTCCTCTTCCCGTTACTGTTTAACTTCTACAACTAGAAACTCCCACAGTAATCAGAGGGAGTTTCCATAACCTCTTACGCTGATGATTGCACGATGTTGACGTCAGGCAATGGAATCGATGGGATGTGTTCAAAGTTAAACAGCTATCTCTCCTACCTTTCTTGTTTCTTCTCTTCACGGAACCTAACACTCTCCCCCACCAAATGCACAGACGGCTTCAAGGTAGATAGTTGATAGTCTATGCTTCTTCACTCCGCGATTATCGCCAAGGTGCAGAGACGCAACAAAATCCTCAAGTCGCTAGCCGGCAGCACATGGGGAAAAGACAAAGAAACGTTTTTGGCAACTTACAAAGCAATCGGCCTCAATTACGCCGCACCAATATGGTCGCCTGCAGGCAGACCTGCCAGAACACTGGTCTCCGGACCACGAAAGGATGCCTCTTGATGTCTCCCATCGAACATGAGTCGCTTATGCTACCAGTTAAGGAACCTGGTGAACTCCTCTCCAAGCAGTTGCTGCTAGGATGTTTTCACAGAATTCACCCCTGCAGTCACCTGCTTGCAGCGGAATACACCGACCGGCCTTCCGACAGGTACTGACCGGCATTCACAGTGGAGTTATCAACACCTTCACCCACTCCCTTCCATTGAATGGGAGTCAAAACACCACCCATCGTAGACGAAGAAAACGAGTTGCCGCGAGAAACGCGGGTGACCCTAGAGCAACTTCGTTCTGGATTGCATCAGGTTAAACTCCTACTTGTCCAGAATAGACCCCGACATATCCAACTATGTCCTGCATGCAATGAGTCTCCAAATGACACTGGCCACCTCTTTACATGCCCCGCCAACCCCACTCATCTAACACCCTTTTCCCTTTGGTCCGACCCCGTCGAAATGAGGCCTCCCGTTAGATGATGTCGACGTCAACCTAGATAACTCTTATCATCCTAACGGGGATTGGATATCCGTTAGAACAACAAGGAAGCATCAAAAGGTCATTCCTCAACTACGTCGTCGACATCAAACAATACGCCGACCAGACTTCGGTCGAAACTAACTTCCGACAAGCACTGACCACAATTCACAGTGGAGCCATCAACACCTTCACCGACTGCTTTTCAGTCCGTGGCAGACTTGGAGCCAAACCACCACCCATTGCAGACGAAGAGCTCGAGTTGTTGGGCGCAGCTTCGTTCTAGATATTGTAGTAGGCTTAACTTCTACTTATCCAGAATACACACCGACATATCCAATATATACCCCTTCGAAACAGCACGTTTCCTAACGGGGATTAGGTACCCGTTGCAACAACAACAACAGAATGGACGAAGAAGTAGATACTAGGTAGACCTTACCATTGCAGTCTATTACGTTCAAATTACGACTCTCAATAATCCTAAGATCCTAATCCCGCGATAACTGCCAAAGTACAGAGCCGAACAAACTCATCATGTCACTAAATGGTAGCACATAGGGCAAAGACAAATAAACGTTGGCAACACCGGCCTGGTTGCAGCAAAACGAAGAAGCAATGTCCAAGGGGATAATATAACCGTTACGAAAACAATAACAATCCTTATTATATCCTCAGAGATAATTATGGAATAAAGCCAAATAATCCACATAAGATTCATTCAAATCTTCATATGAATATATTATATAATTCTGTTCATACACGTTTGTACACTTGTGGTCATATAATTGAGAAATTCATTACTTTTTTATAATTAAAAAAACGTATATTTTTTACGCTGCATCCTTGATATATCCTGAAAACGCTAGAGATTTCAGAATTTTTATTTAGGAGAGTTTTATCATGTTTCCATTTCTTCCAATAAAAAATTCTCAAAAAATAAGTATTTTTGTTTAAAAAGGATAAATTGAATTAAAAAAAATTAAAACTTTTGCAAATTTGCCGCGAAAATAGGCAAGAAAGACCACAGTTTCTGACGGTTAGGGCAAATCAAATCCATTGCTATCTTTCACATGAAGCTATATTAGATGAGTAACATCTTTTATTTATTGACGTAGACACTGCTTTCGCGGTTATAACTGAGTTTACAGCAACGCGCCAGTCGTTCTTTCTTTTCGCTATTTAGCTCCAATTGGAAATTCTTTACCTGGTCTTTCTAACGGAGTGAAGGTTTTCCTTTTCCACGGCAGATACTGTGTCGAGTACTCTCAGAGCTGGAATGTTTTAGTCCATACGGCGACATGGCCATCAAAGCCGCTGTCTCTTCATTCACTAAACTATGTCAATGTCGTCGTACATGTATCTCGTAAAGCTCATCGTTCCATTGACTGCGGTATTCGCCGATGCCAATGAGCAAAGGATCACAAATCCTCCGCAGAACCTTTCTCTCGAAAATTCGTTGTCATCGTCTATGCCTCTGTACCATAATGCAGAACGGGAATAGTGAATGACTTATAGAGTTTGATCTTTGTTCGTCGAGAAAGGACTTTACTTCTCAATTACCTACTCAATCCGAAGTAGCTGCTGTTGGCAAGAGTTATTCTGCGTTGGATTTCGTGGCTGACGTTGTTGGTGTTAATACTGATTCCAAAAAGACGAAATTATCTACGATTTGGACTGTCAACAGTGACGTGGGAGTCATGTCACGACGAGTGTTTATTTGATGACGGGAGATATTTCGTCTTGCCCTTGTTCACTACCAGACCCATTTGTTTCGTATCTTTGTCCAACCTTGAAAAAGCAGAACTAACGGCGCGGTTGTTATAATCACTAATATCGATGTCATCGGCGTACACCAGCGGTTGCACACTTGTCGAAGATTGTATTATTAGTTTTGCAGAGATACTAAATTCTGACATAGCGGCAAAAAGGCAGCTCCTTGGTTGGGATCTTTTCCAACATTTGGTGCATGGTGAATATCTGATCAGTTGTTGATTAGCCATATCTGAAGCCGCACTGATAAGGTTCAATCAGTGTGTTGACGGTTGGTTTTAATCTTCACACAACACGATTGATAGAACCTTATATGCGATGTTGAGGAGGTAGTTGGTGCAGATTATGGATTCAGTATTCCTTAGCTTTTAAAAAGTCAGCAATGTAATTAACTGCCGTGATATCGGCGAAACCCCAATTAATGTTCAGGAATCTCCTTATTCTTTTCTAATATTTATTTCCTATTTTTGGAATATTTTGGAGAATAGAGACAACAAACTAATTTATCTATATGAAGTGATTTCGTTCTCAACTTTATCTGGTTTCGGTACTATCACAACTTCAGCACACTTCCACTGAGTTTAAGAAATTATTTAGTCTTATTATAGAATTATAGATATAGATAGATAAGTGTAAGAGACATATTTAGTTTTTTTTTAGATAAGCATCTAGCTACGTTGGCTTCAACTTTGTCA
This sequence comes from Bactrocera dorsalis, assembly GCF_023373825.1. Taxonomy (NCBI): domain Eukaryota; kingdom Metazoa; phylum Arthropoda; class Insecta; order Diptera; family Tephritidae; genus Bactrocera; species Bactrocera dorsalis. The sequence continues at coordinate 42,826,511 of NC_064305.1, forward strand.
TATCCTGGAGATTTAATTACTTCACGTATTTCCGCGGGCAAAATATGTTTCATTGGTAAATACATTTGGCATGGTACTTAAAAAAAAATTCTAATATTTCCGCATCATTGTTGTTACCACTACAAAAAAGTAGTGAACGTTTCTTCGAGCTATTTACTGGAGCTCTTGGTATCAACTAGTCGTTAACCAGATTAACTGGGTAAGGAATTATTCGAATAATAATTTTCGACTATCCGGTTAACCATTCGTTGTCGACTATTCGAATAATAAGCGTTCAACTTCTACAATTTTTTTCTAAGTATATATTATAAGTTTATAGAAACTTTGCAGTATATACGTGCACAATTAGCATTTCACAAATTTAAAAGCAAAATTTAATATTTGATTGATTTGATATTTGAATAATAGGTTTTCAGGTTATTCGATTAATTTAAAGAGTCCTACTATTTACCATAAGCATTTGCTTTACTTTTGCCTGTTCTACAACAAACGTTAATAGAGTCTTTAATAGGTACATTTCTCTTTTTAGGCCGATATATTGAAGTATTCCGTATGTTACGGTCTTCATTATTTCTATAATTTAAACAGTTTTGGCATTTGGGTTTCTACTGATTTGCCACATTTTTCTTACATGTTTTTTACACTGAATTAATGCTCTAATCTCTGCCGGCAAATTCAGCCAGCTGAAGTTTTAAGAGACATGTCGAGTACTATATTTTGCGACATCCACCAATGTCACTATTGTTGAAAGCAGAATATTTTCGTTAAACAAAATTGATATCCTGACTGAGCGCAGTGTGGTAAATTTCAAGTGAGTAAAAATTGAGATATCTTGCTGAAGCTTGGTATGCGCGCTCCTTATTAAAAAAGTATGAGTTCGTAGATGGCCATAATTGGACCATTGCCACGCCTACAAAACGCCACTAACCGAGAACCTATAAAGTGCCTTAACTAATCACTAAATTTAGATATGAAACTCTAAATTAGCACATTGGATCGAAGTAATAAGTGCACTTGGGCACGAAAAAGTGGTCGTTGCCGCGCCGTCTAATAAACCACTAGCGCAAATGTTGTATTATAAGAACTCTTACCGATAGTGTGAAAATGGATGTAATCGAAAGTAACTCCGCTCACACTCCATATAACTATTAAAAACTACTAAAAGCTTAATAAATCAATAACTAAATACGTCAGCGACATTAAATTTTAGTTTCGAGATGGTATGAGAGGGCTTTATAGGAGCCGGTGTGAAAATTGAACGATGGGCATTGCATCGCCCAATTTTTGGTAAAATTGCATAGCTCGGAAAGCACGAAAATAGGCGAAATCGGACAATAACCACACCTACTTCCCACATTTTAAATCCCATTTGATTCTTTCACTATCCAGTACACAAATCAAGGAGTAGTTAATCTACAATTTGCCACTAATAATTCCTTTAAACCAAAAGTTGCTCTAATCCAACCAAAATACTTAATACTTCATTGAGCCCCCATATGCCTGATATAAAGATTTTTGAACTTCCGGGTAGGTTTATACTGCATATATTAGCCAATATTTTAGTTATCTCAACGAAAATTACAGAGCGTGTTTTACTCATATCTTTGTACCTAAAATGAATAAAATTGGTCGAAAACTTGACCAAGCCCCCATATAACTAATATCAGGATTTTCGAACATCCGCCTGACTTTACTTCATTTGATTGGTGATTGTATGTGCCATCTTAATGAAACACATGTAACATTTTTTAGTATGTAGATAGATAGATAAATAATTGAGGAATCCACCGCGACCTTAGGTCTATTGTGCCCTCTACTAACACACAGGGACTCACTTAGCCCCAACATATTGATAAAGTCTAATATCCTGCTGGGTGCTAGTGAGGCGATGTGATCCCTATCCGGAAACATGGATTCCAGGGCCTTCGACCTGCGTCTGCAGACTGCGATGCAGTCGATTAGCAGGTGCTCCAGGGTTTCAGGCTCCCTGTCGCAAAACCGGCAGTTAGCGCAAGAGGCTATTCCATGTTAAATAAGTGCCTTTTCAACTTGCAGTGGCCGGTGTAGAATGCGACCAGAAGCCTGAGTTTATCCCTTGGGAGGTTAGTTATTGATTTAAACCTGTTCTGGTTGTACCCCCCAATTAGCAATTTGACATGTCGCATACCATGCACCCGTTGCCAATGCCTTTCCCTGCCCACTCTTTCTATACCTCTATGACCAGGCACCCAGAGTAGGTGCACCTGGTTCCTTTCAGCTAGGCTGTTCAGCCGTTCTCTACACTCCTACACTAGTAGCGATTTGATCTCGTACGAGGAGATCGCTTTTAGTGCCGCTTGGCTATCGCTGAGTATGATTATTCGCTCATTGCGATAGTTGCGATGGAGGTTTATCTCTATACACCGACTTATGGCCAAGACTTCGGTCTGAAAGATGCTCGGAAAGCTACCCATCGGTATGGTGAGCTTGGTGCGTGGACCTGCGATCCCTGCACCAATTCCTTCCGACGTTTTCGAGCCGTCGGTGTACCACTTCAGTGTGCTATCCCTCAGCATTAGCTCAAGAGTGGAGTCGTTCCACTCATTCCTGCTGCCGAGGGTAACCTTTAATTTCTTCGTGAAGTTGATTGTTTTGGTAATCCTGTCCTTCGGGAGGAGGGCAATTGGAATATTGACATTTATCATCTCCATCCTCTGGGACAAGATTATCTGGCCTTTACCACATCCCACTACCGTTATTTGCAGAAGTGAGCGCTTGGCTACTTGACCGATCACTATGTGAAGCGGTGTAGGTTCCAGCAGGACCTCCAGCGCTGTCGTTGGGCAGGTTCGCATAGCGCCCGTCATGCAGACACATGCTAGCCGCTGAAGCTTCGATAATTGGGTTCTCACCGAAGCCTGCGACGCTATAGAGGCCCAGGACACCGCCCCGTATGTGACTATCGGTCGCATGGTGTACAACCACCTAACGATCCTTGGCTTGCAGCCCCAGGATTTTCCCGCCAGCCGATTGCACACCATTAATGCCTTTGCTGCCTTGACTAAGGTCTGGTTCACATACTGCTTCCACCGCAAAGTAGAATCCAACGTAAAACAAAGATATTTGACCTTGCTAGTTAAGTATCTCGATCTCTCTACTCCCAAGTGTGAGATTCCTGAGGCCGGGTAGGGACCTGCACCTCGTAAACGGGACGACGGTCGTCTTTGAGGGGTTGATATTCAATTCAACTCCCCTGCACCACTCCTTTGCCAAGTTTAGATCTCGTTGCACCAGGTCACAGAAAGTGTCCTCAAATTTACCTTTAGCTATGATCACGATGTCGTCCCCATACCCGTCGAAGTCCCTGGCCTGCACCGCCACCAAATCCTACGTCAGGAATTCTGAAATACAGAAGAAATCAATGTTATTCCTGACAACTATACAAGTCCTAGGTCTCTCGCTAGAAAGATCCCAGATTACCTTGTTTGTCTCCGTCTTGAGGCCTTTGATCTCTCCTCTGTGGACCCAAGGCTCTTGGATCAGCAGTATGCCCAGTTTCTCCGCTGTGAACCCGCTTGTTATGGCAGCTGAGGCTGCCGCCGCGTGATGCAGGTTCACTTGGGCAATTTCCATATTGACGGACATTATAGTATGAGCTCGAGGAAGGGCAGATCCTCTTCCCCGCCGTCAATCGTACTGCCATATATTGGGTCTCCTAACCCGTCGAGCAGCTCCTGCGTGCAGGGTAGCTCTGTTGTCTGACCGCAGTGGCCGACTTCGGGGACGTCGGTGGTCGCTGCTGGCACTGCCTGCCCATAACCTGTAGTACAGGCGAAAGCTCGCTGCCCGGACGTACTTGTACGACTCGTCGTCTATGTATAAGTACAATCTCCATCTTTTCATATCTCTGATTTCACTCCATTTTGCTGCTGACGACGCGCCATGACGAGATGCTGAGTCCCCGGTTCTGGTTTGTCCCCGCACCGAGGGAGGAGCATTGTCATGCTGTGCATGATTGGCAAATCTTCCGCCCTCTTCGCGCAAAGGACAGGGCCCTTCCAGCCTCCCAGCTTTGGAGCGTACTCCCTCAGCCAGTCGGTGGACGCCTCATCCATTCAGAACTCCTGCAGCATATCTCCTTTGAACTCCACTCTCAGGAAGGACGCCGCGTAGTCCTCCCCTCTGAACACCTCCTCCATGAGGAGGTCCTGGAGCACGGTGAGCTCCTCCGGTTTCAACGACTCCGACGGGTAGTTAAGAGGCAGTACAGCCATGCATATGCCTTTAACAGCGTCCGCATATCTGCGCCGCCCCGCTGGGGAGCCGGTCCAGATTTTTGGCCTACGGCTGCCTTTGGATTGATGCCCCCCAACCTTTTGGAACTGGGAGGCTCCTGCGGGCGTGATCTGGCCGCTCTTACGCTTTGCGGCTTGGGCATACGTGTCCGCGGGCAGTGCCCTGCTATCGCTCCGCCTTGCGGTCAGGGTTGGCCAGCTTCTGGGAGGGGGCGCTGCCCACCTCTTCTGCGCCCCTCCTTCAGTGCTTATCAGCACCAACCACGCACAATTGGGGGCGCCGAGTATGCCTTGCTCCTAAGCCCCTGCACCGCGGCAAGGTGCCTACCATTCGCACAGGTAGTATGTAATTGGAACTGGGGGGCTCCTGCGGCGTGATCTGGCCGCTCTTACGCTTTACGGCTTGGGCATACGTGTCCGCGGGCAGTGCCCTGCTATCGCTCCGCCTTGCGGTCAGGGTTGACCAGCTTCTGGGAGGGGGCGTTGCCCACCTCTTCAGCGCCTCCTCCTTCAGTGCTTATCAGCACCAACCACGCACAATTGGGGGCGCCGAGTATGCCTTGCCCCTAAGCCCCTGCACCACGGCGAGGTGCCTACCATTCGCAGAGGTAGTATGTAATGTAATTATTAATAGATAAAATTGGGTCAATACTACCCCAACTGCCATATATGTATTACAAATACTAATTTTCTTTCTTTTTCAAACCTTAATATATAAATATAAAATTGCTGGCTATCCGATCCTCTGGCTGACGTTTTACCTCTTAATGTATTTCCCTGCCTTCTTGCAATCTCTTTCTAATATGTAAAAATAAGTATGACTTTTAGGTTCAGTTCTAAAAAGTTGACCAAATATCGCTATATTTGTATGGTATAATACATACAAAAAATATTGTAAAGTATATTTTTTTGTAATGATAAATTGCGCGCATAATTTATTAATATATTCTTTTTGGTTTTTCAGATTTGATGATTTTCCATATGCAAAATGCCGACTCCAGAATCTCTGAACCCTTAATACATTCCGTAGACCAAGAACCCTCAATATGTGATCCAGATGAAAATTATAACAGTTGTAGGTATAAAATTATACTTGTATGTATTGAATCATATCTTTCTTAGTATTATCATTTGTGAAAGACATGCCAAGGCCGCAAAGTCGAAGAACTGACAACTGTACAACAGATACGCAATTTGTGCAGACGACACCTTAGCCTACATTAGCCCGGGGACATCGTCTCTAGTTGTCTAAGTTTGTCATTTGGGGGAAAAAGTAGTTTGATGAACTTTTTGTGTGGTATACTCTCAGAAACAACTTTGTATGGCGAAGTCCAGGCGTTTGCTGATAATAGCGATTTATACACTTCAGTACCGAGATTCTCTGAAGTGGTGCTTGACTGTCACTGTTTTTCTTCAATATAATCTCTGCACCCTGCTGATTGTGTAGACCAGATCAGCACCAATTCCATCTACCATTTTTTAGCCGTCCGTTTTAAATATAAAGTGCAGCTACAAAAATTAGATATATATTATCAAAATTTTGTTAGAATCACTTGGAATCTACCAATAGGAATGACGTGATTCCCTCGTGGCGGCCATGTTCAGTAAAGTAAGACTTACTATTTCATCATTTTACGTTTCACTTTGGTACCAGACTTGGAAATTGTTCAAAATTGTTATTCAAATTCACGTTTTCCGGTGGCTACTGTAAGAGTTCTTCGCTCAAAACACGATTTTCTCAGGTGAAGCCTATTTCTGGCTTTATGGATTCGTCAACAAATAAAATTGTGGCTATTGGAGTGAGTCAAGTTCCTGTCTGGTTCAGGAAACGCAAATGCATCTTCAGAATTTGACCGTTTGGCGCGGATTAAGGTATGATGGCATCAGCTCGTCTTATTTTTTAGCGACGTTATAACTTGACCTGACCTTTTCCCGGAATTTTATGAAATCTCTATTTCCAACAAGACGGTGGACAGTAGGGTGATTCAAAAACAACAATTTTTTTTTCGTTTGGTACTCGGAAAAATAGGTGCCTAGACACCTCTAAGAAAGCCTATCCAAATATGAGTTCCTAATTGTAACGGGAAGGTCCTCCTATATACATACATACAGTTTTCTATTTTTTCTTATTATCAGATAGAAAAAGTTATATCTCGCTTCCAACTACTTGAAAAAAGATGTTGTTCCTTAGATTTTGTAGGAAATTGAATGCTCTACAAAATGGTCTCCTATGATTTTTTCGTAAACCCAACCGTTTAAAAGATATTAACAGTTAAAGTTTGATTATTTTTGGAAACATTTTTTATTTCTAATGAATTTTATAACTCAATGAAAAAAATCATTAAAAAGTCATATGAACCTATTTTTCCGAGTACCAAACGAAAAAAAAAAAAAAATTTTGAATCACCCTAGTGGACAGCCTCATATTTTACATTTAAACATGGACACATTGCCTGTAAAGTTTAGCTTTTCGTTGATTTCAAGAAAGGGATCATGCGATTTAATTATCACCTCTAGAAAAAGACAAAACCCTTTTTGACTAAGTTTAAGTGCTTTATTTCATTTTAATATCACGTCGTTCTTGTTGGTAGGATCTTTATTTTCATTGAAAAATAAAAATATTATGTGCGTTATTATATCGATAGAACATCGGGATCGAAGTAGCGAATAATGTAATTAGTAGAAAAAAATAAGAATTAGTTTAATCTAAGGTCATACTGATGTTGTTTAATTCTCGCTTAACATTTCTACTTAACTTTGAAAAAAATTTTGGGACAGATCGTATATAATTTAGAAAGGCATGGCCGTCTTATTCAGGGTTGTTGTGGAATTAGAATTGCTTAGCTGTCAGAATTGCAAACCAATTCTGATTTTCAATGGTGTCACAGAATCTGTTTGGATTTTCGTTTTTTCGAACATACGCAAAACCAATATTCGAATCAGCTGTTTACTAATGTGATGAAACTTGCAAATTAATACATTTGGAAGCAATCCTATTAAAGTTTTTAATTAGTTCCGATTTAAAGGAAGATTTTAAGAGATAACATTTATCGAATGAATAAAGACGCATTTGGGTGTTAAATTACGTTTTGTAAATCTAATATCTTTAAATATCCGGATTTTTTCCAAAAACTCAATAATTAAGACATTTCGTGTTTAATACTTATGTTTTCCCAAATAGAGATAAATAAATTCTTAATAATAAAATAACTTACAATTCAAATCTGTGAGCGACTATCTTCTTGTTTTGTTTCTGATCAAACCAATAATATCTGAATTCATGACACCTACTTCTTTTTTGATAGGTTTCAATTCTGATTCCACAACACCACACACACCACAATTTCTGACATAGCAGAGTATTCAAATAGGAATTTCATTATAGTATGTTGAATTCTTAAATTAAGATGGTGCACGGATCAGGCGCAGGGATAACTAGTGAAATATTCCAATTTATAGTTTTTAATAAATGTATTTTTCGTTTCATGAAATTTATTTAATCAGATAATTTTTTTCACATAGCTTCCACTATAAATTGTGCAATTACAACTGACAACCCTGAAGATGTGAATGTTGTGACAGCGAATGCGCAAATTAAAATGGTTTTCGAACAAGTGAATAACCTATATTTTTGCTTATTGTGCGAGGAACAAAAGACAATGGCACCAGAAGCATTTGCAGAGCATATGCTCAAAAACCATGGTTTAAGTTTTTATTCTTGTGAGATTTGTTCTGCTGGTTTTCTTTCTATTGAAAGCATAAAAGAGCATATAGAAAGTATGCATTCAAATTTATCTAGCACTAAACAAGTTGAAAATTCAGAATATCAATGTGAAGAATGTCAAGAAGTTTTTAGTGATAATCAATTGTTGCGTGTACACAAACGAACGCACAGTAACGTTTCCTTACAATACGAATGCTCAGAATGTCAGAAGAGATACAGTTGCCGAAGAATGTTGCTTGATCACATGAATATGCATACCGGCAGTCGTCCATACAAATGCACGAAATGCTCCAAGGACTTCGCATCAAAATATACATTGCAAGGGCATATGAAAATTCATAGTGAACGCGTACGCCCATATAAATGTGATAAATGTAACAAAGCATTTCTTAACCAACAAACCTTCACTCATCATAAGAAGCTTCACATGGGAGAAAAGTCATTTATATGTGATATTTGTTCAAAGACCTTTAGCACCCAACACAATTTAGACGTTCATAAGATTGTGCATACCGGTCAGCGACCATTCATATGTCGAACTTGTGGAAAATCTTTCGCACGTCGTGCTGAAATTAAAGATCATGAACGTATACATACGGGAGAGAAACCTTATAAATGTGATATGTGCGATGCTGCATTCGCTCAGCGTTCCAACTTGATGACGCACCGAAAGTCCACACATTTAAATGAGAAATTACACCGGTGCGATCAGTGCGACCGTTCGTTTAAAAGACGCCGTTTGTTGCAATATCATATCAATGCAGTACACACAGGTGTGCGTCCTCACGAATGCGAAATATGCGGTTCTTCATTTGTTTATCCTGAACATAAGAAAAAGCATATGCTTATACACGGCAATACTAAACCATATACTTGTGAAATATGCGGTAAAGAATTTAACAGTTGCGCCAATCGCAATGCTCATCGTTACGTACATAGTACAAAAAAGCCATACGAATGTCTGAAATGTGGTGCCGGCTTTATGCGCAAACCATTATTATTGGCACATATGAAACTTGCTCAACATACGAACGACACCATTATTATTAACCAACCACATATTAGTGACAAAAGGCCGCTAAATTCAAAAAGAGAAATTAGCCTTGTTGACTTGTGTAATGAAACTAACGACGTTCCCGCGAACTCAAATTCACAAGATTCAAATTCAAGTGATGACAAAGCACTGCAATTAATTGCTCAGCACACAGAAGATGTTGCCGAAGTAGATAGTGTACAGTACCTGCAATTTGATGATTTAGATAAAGATGGTCATCAAATAATAACTTGGGTAGATATTGGGCGGGATAAAGATCATAATTAATTTATGTATATACTTTTTAATATTAATAAAACTACTATGACTTAAAATTGATAAGTATTTATAGTTTTGAAATCAGATTTAATTTCACCAATTTACCGATGATAACTTATAAACGGTTAGATAAAAGTTCATTTTAACTTTCACCAAAATATGAGGAATTTTTTTAACGATATTTGCAAGTTAACCAGTTGCCAGTATATTTTTTTATATGTATATTGTTGTTTTATTTTAAATATAAGTAGTTGCCGCTGACTTTGGGTTTAGAAATATTTCCATTTAAATTTTTAAAATTCAACTATATAAAATGCCAGTTATTTTATATTAAATAGTAGAAAAATAACTTTAACTCCATATTCAAACTGTATTAAAAAGCAAACGATATTTTGTTAGGATACAACGTAATGAATTTAAATACAGAGAAAGTGCGATTATATCAGTAGAAAAGTATGTAAAACTCACAAATTACCGGCACTCACCTTGACACGGTTTAAGCGATGGAACGTGTAGGCGCACGGATCGAGTAAGAAAGGCTCGGCGCCGTCCGTCAGTGTCTTGTCCATTGTGTTTGGTGTCCTCGTTTGTGGTGTAGATGATGATGCGTTGAGTTGGTGTGTGTGGGATGAAAAGTTACGTGTTGAATTGGTGTGTGTGTGATGAAATGATGACGTGTTGAGTATGGTGTGTATGTGTGGGGTGTAGATGTATTATATTAAGAGGGGGGTCAGGTGCTCATTTAGCCATCCCGGCCCCCCTAGGCGACTGTTTAGCCTAGAAGGAGTTGCAGCTGTTGCAGCGTTGCCACAACGCTGCTCAGACCCGTGGATCGACGAGGTGGTGGTCCAGTCTGTCGAGGCCGCAACGAGGTTCCACTCCGCTGGTGTATGACACTATCGGCGGGTGGAAGTCGGGATATGGGGCCGCGATGGGTGGGTGGCCGGTGCGCCTCGCGTGACGAGTTGCGATGTAGCAGCGTATGATGCGTCCGGTGACACATTTGGCACAGCCCCCGTGACTCACACTCTGAAGTAGCATGAGTGTGCGACAGGCAGTTGAGGCAATGCCCGTGAGCCTGAGCAACTTGCTGCCGTTGCAAAGGCCGCATACCCCTAAATCTTCCACAATGGTGGAGACGATGAGGGCGTCGACAGATGGGGCACCTTATCCGACGGGTGCCACGTGGTGAGGGTGTAAGTACCGCTGCAGGCGCGGTTGCCAGTACAGGTGACGGCGTTGTTGCCGTTGTAGTTGCCGGTGTTGTTGCAGCCACAGTTCGGGGCGCTGGTGTAGGCCCGGTGCGTGGCGCATTGGCAGCCCGAGCGGTTGGCGGGGTTGCGACTGGTGTATCTACATCCATGATGATCTGTGTAGAGAAGATTGTTAATTATACATATCTGTCATATAAATTGATATGGGCAATCGTACCACGATATGTGGCATGAATGGGTCGTCGTATTGATCGACCATTTTTTTTGTTAGTTTTCTTTGTTGTTTTTGACGGTTGGTTATTTTTGACGGCCGATATTGGCGTATTTCTCGTATTATTGTTAAATTGAGTGATTTTGTTATATCGCGATATTATCGGTTTGGCTTTTTCCGTGTTCGGATTCGCGGTCGTCTGTGGTCGGTAAAAAGCACAGCTTCACGAGCGGTCTGGTTAGTGTTCCGTTTTACGTACGGAGATCCACGACCCGTATGTGACAGTCGGAGCCGTAATGCAGCTTTTCTATGCGGCCAAGCCGCCACTCGGTAGGGGGTAGACAATCATCGTGAATGAGGACACGTCTCCAAGTTTAGGCGCTTGCTCAGGAGTCTTCCAGTGGTATCTTTTGTGGAGATCCTTTATGTATTCCTCCTTCCATCGGCGGCTGAAATCATGATGGAGAATTTTAATTCGCTCCCATTGATTTAATAGGGATAGCGACTGCACGCCTGGCTCAGGAATGGCCAGGATGGGTGCTCCTTTTAGAAAATGCCCTGGAGTTAAGGCGGTGAAATCTGAGGGGTCTTGCGATAGTACTGTGAGTGGCCGTGAATTGAGAACGGCTTCAATTCGATTTATTAACGTCGTGAACTCTTCGTAATTGAATTTATAATTTCCAGCTACCCGTTTGAAATGGGATTTGAAGCTTTTTATTCCTATAAACCGCCCATATGAGGAGCACTTGGGGGTATAAAAGTTAATGGTTGCCACCAAATAATTAATTACTCCGTTATTCTGAAGTATTGTAAGATTTGGTAAGAACTTGTTTGCCAGTTTGTATAACTAACGTTATTCAAAGTTATAGTTTCGTTAAAGAAGTTTATGAGAAAAGTACCATTTAGTTTAAAAGATGTATTATTATAAGTAATATTTCCAATACAATTTAAAAGAAATATTGTTCCTTCACTAATTAATTCAATTATAGCTTGGTTTACATATTGGTAATCGCAAAGCGCTTTTTCTCCGCTAAGGATCTGTGAAATGTAATGGGTTTTGTTTAGTTTTTTAAGTTGGTTTCTCTTGCATATAGTAGTATCATCTACTTCAATGCAATTTCCAAGTATGCCATATTTGCCGTTTTGGGTTATGAAAAGATTGGTGAATTCTAAGTATACTCGTTTAAGGTGTTTCACAGTCGAACGTATGATAATATTATTGTAAAGGGTATCTTCGGTTTTTGGAAGTGAAATTACAAATAAAAGAAGTGAGTCTTTAATAATCATAGAAGGTTCTGCATATTTGAGTGCTTGCAGTTCATTTTTAAAAGGTAATGTCTCAGTTTGAGTAAGAATATTTGCGATATCTTCTTTATTTAGAATTTGAGAATGAACGATTCCTTGTTTTGCTAATTGGGTTGCCATTATAATTTTTGCAATTTCGTCTTTTACGATACCTAACCTATTATATAATGTTTGTGCGAATAATTCTTTATTATTCTTACTTATTTCATCCACAATCATGTTACACCTATCTAATATTTTATTCAGCCCTATTCTGCATCTCGATTACGTTCCCGCTCTACGCTCCGTCTGAATCGAAAGTAGGTATTCCGAGTTACGGTGGAATCGAAAGAAAAAGAGGAAGAGCGATAACCTTTTCGAAATCAGCTGTTTGCCTTGGAATGTGTGAAATTGAAACATAATAAAGCAAACAGATACAAATTTGTGGAAAAACTATTGGTGTTTAAATAAAATAAATTAAATATATAATTGCGTAATGGAATCGATAGCCGCGGCGATATTTCTTGAGGAGGACGGCAACACATCCGAGAATGCTGACGCGAAAGTTGAAAGGAGAAGATTGCGGGATATGTGTGATCCATTTCAAATGAGTGACGAATTGTAAGAAATTGAGTTTGAAAGTGATAAATCTTAATTCATTGATTTTTAGACTTAATAAGGACGCATTCAAGTATGTCCTAGATACTTTTGCGGAAGAAACTCAACAAAGTACTTTGACGTCGTTATCTCCGCTTAATCGTGTAGTGGCTGCTTTAAGATTTTTTGCGGAAGGCAGTTACCAACATGGAGTTGGTACTGATTATAATGTCGGAATGGGTCAGTCAACTGTGTCAAAGTCACTGTCTCATTTTCTCGAAGTCATGCAACGAAAGCTTTGCCCTGAGTGGATCAAATTTGACCAGAGTGAAGAGGAAAAAATACAAGCGAAGCAAGAGTTTTATGCGAAGGCTAGTTTTCCAGGAGTCATTATGTGTGTTGATGGTACGCACATAAAAATAGTGAAGCCATCTGAAGAGGGGTTTCTATATTATAATAGAAAAGGTTTTTATAGCATCAATGCTATGGTGGTGAGAATAATGTTCATCGCATCAATGCCATAATTCAAATTCATTTTATCAATTTAATTTTGCTTTTCAGGTGTGCGATAACAGAATGCGTATAAAAAGCATTGATGCCAGGTATCCTGGGTGCAATCACGACTCGCAGGTATGGGGCTTAAGCAAGCTGAGATCGCATATGGAACGGCGATATCGGGAAGGTGAAAGAAAACGCATGGCTGTTAGGTATTTATTTATATACGTTTGTTAAAGTAAGTTTTGAATAGTTATTCGCTTTATCAACAGGTGATGCGGGGTATCCATTGCAGCCTTGGCTAATGACTCCATATCGATCTGTAAGTCGAAGCAGCCCGCAAAGTAATTACAACATGCGGCACTCCACAACAAGGAATATAGTAGAGCGGACGATTGGGGTATTGAAGAACCGTTTTCCGATGCTTGTCGGGTGCTCGAGAACTACATTACTCACCACACAAAGTCAGTCAAATAATAAACGTTGCCTGTGCTCTCCACAACATTTGCATTTACTACAAAGTGGGAGATTTGAACGCAAATGAATTTAATTTTGAAAGCCGTCAGGAGGAGGAGGAAGAAGAGCAAAGCAGTGACCCCGATTATACTTCCATAGCAAATCGTATTCGAGACAACATACTCGCTACTTTTTAATAAATTTGAGAAAACGAGTACAATAATAAAAACATCTTTATTAACTTCAAAATTGTATGTATACATATGTACTATTCGTATATTAAAAAATAATTTGCATTCAGTGCATTTCACAAATTGTTACTTAAAGATAATAAATTGAATTCAGTTCATTCACAGCAGTTCAGTTTCACAGCTTCTTTCTTAAGATAATTATAACAAAAAACTAAAAAAAAAGTTCAGGTACAAAATTTAGGTTATTTACTAAATTACTCCGAATCAGATTTATAATTTGGATCTAACTTTAGCATCCGCATCTTTATTTCCACTTTTTCCCTTAGCAATTCTTCCTTTCATTTTATTGTGTCGTTTCTGTTCTTGTAGTTGCTTCACTGCGGTGTCCGCCATACATTCTAAAGAACGATTCATGCGACGTAAATATGTCACCACTTCTTCCATTTTATTAACTGCAGCTTCATTATGGTTTTTGGTGTCCTCGTAGAATTCTTTTTGGAGAGCTATTTGTTCTTTTAGTAAGGAAGAAGCGCTCTCCTTATCAGTTCTTCTTTCTCTGCGCTGGCTGCTAACTCTGCTGCATGAAGGAATTTCATTTCGATCCTCCGAACATGCGGAAATGTCCATTTCGGAAGTTTGGGCAACGTCTTGTACCTGCGCACTATCGCCATAAGCCCGCGCACCTCTTATTCCACTTGTACAAGTTTCCAACCCTGTCAAAGCTATAACCTTCTCCTCAAGTGGGCTTATAGGTTGCAACCGACATTGACCTCCACCAGTGCTCATTATTCCTTTTTATTTGCAGACAGCTTGCGTTTTATATAGCTCTTCCAGTCAATCCACACCTGTAACAAAACGTTTGAAGTATTTAAAAAATGTATTTTCAGTAGTACAATACCTTTCTCCATGTACTGGAGTCTTTTGAAGGTGGACCAAGTGCATTTAGGTTCTATTTGCAATCTCCTACCAAAACTCCTTCACGTTCTTACCTTCGGTCCGCTGTTGGAAGCCCTGCGCAATCAATCTCTTTGAGTTTGCCATTATATCAGCCAATTTTTCATTTACTGTTTCTGTGGTGTTGTTTGTTTTTGACCTACAAATATATCAAGCATATATATATATAAAGCACAAAAAACTTCAATAAAATCATGTTTGGTGACTTTTAAACGAATCAAACAACAAATTTTATCTTACATTGTTTATATTTTAAAAGTACACTAAAACCAAAATATGACCGCTCTACGCCAACAAACAGTTCAACTTACAAAAACGGAACTACTAATCGTAATGTAGAATACATAAAAACTCGGAAATTATACAAAAGATTTGATCGAACTAATCGAAAACGCTAGAATACCAAATTTGCTAACACTGAAAAAATTTTACGATTCGAGGTCGAAATGCAGAATGCAGATAAGGGATGGATTATTTTGTCTTTGAATAAAGGTATTGGCTTGTGGTGTACTGTACGTTACTGTTTTTCAGTCAGTTTCATGTGTTGTGAAAAGTATTGGTCGCCAGTCAGTGGCATCGGGATTTCCTGCCTAACCATTTTTCAAGCAGATCTTATCCATTTGATTGAATCTCTTTTGAATGCTTGCATTTTTTGTTCGCAGTTTGGCTTAATAAGCTACATCCATCTTCCGGAAAGTTGATGTTTTAATTGTGGAAATGAAATATTTGTTTTAATAACTTCGGGGTATATAGTAAGTCTGACGTCGTTGGTAATTTTTTCGTCATAGTCGTCCAAGTCGATAGTGTGAATAATTTTATTCGTCCCTTGTTGTAATCTTTCCTAGTCATTGTTTGATCGTCACGAGCGGACTGTCATATTCGTAGGTGTCCAACTGTTGCAGTTGTGTCCAGTAAGGTAAGAGTCCTAAAGAAGTAAATGTCAGTTAGTTTTTTAAATGTAGATTTTATCAATCTTTCTGTTATCTTTAGTAGTTAGTTTGTGAAAAAGTATTGTCTTTAGCGA